>NC_134485.1:51955470-52240470 GCF_040206685.1 Ascaphus truei
GGTTTTGGGTTTTTAGAGCACTGAGACTCCTTTTCTGAGAAGAGCAATCTATATTCTAGGAACGGATTGCCCCTCAATGAAGAGGGTCTTCTGTGCTAGGGGGGATAGTGTTACAAATGTTGGAGAAGAGTTTAAACGAGGATGGAGGGGGGGATGAAACAGATAATTAACTAAATAGAATAAGAGAGATAACAAGGGGTTATGGAGGTAGAATGGGGGCAAGTGCAAGTTTGACAAGCAGTTAGACACCCATGGTACATACTGTACAGATAAGACTAGAAAACTATTAAAGACTAAACCAAGTTGGCGCAGAAAGGAAGGAGCAGATAAGATACTGTAATAGTACAGGCTGAAAAAAAACTGAAATGCATGCTTGCTAATGTAAGAAGCCTAAAGTAACAGAGAAAAAGTGACAGAGGTCACAAAAGTCTCCCATAAGTGGCACTCAAGGCAAAATAGTAGATACCAAACTTGTATGTAAGATAAGGACACAGAGTATATACGTTCTAGTGATTCTAAACCCTTAAAGTGCCACGTTCAAGACACAACAAGTTAGCTAGTCCTAATAGCTATATACATGTGAAGTGTTATCTAGTGATAGGTCATTAGTATCACTAAATCCAAAGAATAGTAAGCGAACGTATGTCCAAATATCATCACACACAAGTAGAGTAAGTTTCTAAAAGGATATACGTATCCACAGTATGACCAAACAAAAAGGTCCCAGATGGTAAATAAAGTATATACAAGAGGATATAAATACCCACTGAAAGACTATTGTCTAAAGTATGATAAATAGTCAGTAAATGACCATATACACACAGAAAAAGTGTCACAAAAAATTATTATATACAGCCGCGGCCCCTTTTATTCTCCGACATCTCCTAATTTTGGGGGGGATTTTTTCCGAATGCCACGCACTTCACCGCGTTCATGCCGCATTCATGTTGCATTCATGCCGGCGTCACCCGCGGTTGATGTGTTTATTGATGTGTTTATTGATAATGGTTCGGATTTAATTGGTTGCAATTCTTCGCGTATCCGCCAGGTGGCAGATATTCATGAATTGTAATACGCATGCGCTTCAGTAATGTGTCGACTTGCAGGTGTTTAAAAAAATACCACAGTGGTCTATTATAAATTGACCTTGGTACTGAAGAAGTTACAATAATGTATCAATTTAGGCTTTTCATATTAAAAACTAAATGCGCAGTGTCTGGTGTTCTATTGTCCTGAGAGTTCCGAGATGAGTGCACCGCTGCAGTCCGTGTACCAAAAAACCCGATATAACGTACGCTTATTTAATATGGGCCGCGATTAATGCAACAGATGATAAGATGGCAACAGTTGGTCAAATTGATCAGTATTTTATCGAAAACTATGACTTTTACAAATTTTCACCAGATGCTCATGTGTGGAAGCTTGCAATAAGGAAAAAGTTATATATCGATCCGTGTTTTTTTTTTTTTGTATTGATCCCGGTGTTATTGGAGGGTATTGGTGTGTAGCACCAGATTTTTCCCGTACCTTTGACCATGGAGACTTCAAAAGGCGAAAGGTCATGTTAAAACCAACTAAGAAATGTCAGTCGCTGGCAAGCAATGCACCAGCGACAGCGACAGCTTCTAATAACGGTCCGACCGTCAGTGAAAACCTGGTGACCGGCAACCCTTGCTGTCTGTCCCCGCTCGGATACCTGTAGCCTGAGTCAGATTTCACGTACAGATTCCAGCAAGCTGGCATGTACCAAAGCGATTTCCAGCCTCATCAGCTGTCAACTACAGGTTTAGTAGTCACGCTGTCACCTGTCAACTACGTGTATAATCGAGACTACGGGACTGGCAGTGGCTTAGCGCCAGCTGATTGGCAAAGTCTATGGTGAGTAATGTTGCCGTATTTTATTCTGTTTTTGAAATATTAATATCAATGCACAGTCAAGCGATTCTCCTGTACGCAATATCATTGGCTGTGCAGCTTCTACAGTAGATACTGAACAATTGGTGGAAAGCTAGGTGCATGCGCATTGGAACCTTCTTGAAACGCATATGCGTGTCATCACATCGACAGTGGGCGCATGCGCATGTGAACAGTAGACGCCCCCAGAGAAAAATATTGGTGGGACTGACTGTGGGAACTTCTTTAGGGGACTGTCTGACCATTACAGTAAAACTTTTACTTTTGTTTTTCCTCAGAAAAGAAAATGTTGTCATCTCATGCGGAAAACGGCACATGGAGGGATTTCGATGGATAATATCGCCTTGTGTAACAATGCCTGCACATTGCTGAATCGGATTTAAAAAACCACGTACCGGAGTCAACAGTTTAGTGGCTGTTGCTATTGATTAGGATAGAATATTGTAACTGAGAGCTTCATAGAAAACCTGAAACAGTATGCTGTTGTTTTCAGACCGTATACAATACTTTTTTTATATATATATATATATACTGTATAATAAACCCGAAAAATAAAAGGTATGCATTTATTCTACATGTATTCCAGTATATATGTGTTTTTATACCCGTACAGCATGTACAGTACCGACCAACTTTATTCTAACTTGGCTAGCTCCGCGAATTTCGGAATATCCAGGTGATGTGCAGTTTTGTATCATTTTTTCCCGGGGTGTATTGCGTTATTTCGCGCCCGTGATTTAAGCATTTTATTCCCGCTGGCTGCAATACTGCAATGCCATGTAAAAACTCATGGGGGCGTTTGCGAGCTGTTATCTTTGAAGCCGAGAAATTCATGAATTGTAATGCAGTATATACTGTATATATACAGTATATACTGCATTACAATTCATGAATTTCTCAGTATATACTGTATAACAACAACCCCTATAACCCCTAACATACACATACAGTACTATATATGCACATCAATGATACTATAGGCCGGCGGGGGCGAGATGTGTTTGCAGCAGAGAGAGAACCGCTGCTCTCTCTGCGCAAACATCGGCACATTAAAAATTATTTAAAATACATTTTTATTCATAATGTAGATGTGCAGGGGGTCTCCGGAACTGAACCGTGTTGGTTTCAGGTCCGGGGACCCCCTGCTTCCCGAGATACAGCCCCCTTTATGAGGTGCCGGTATCCCTCTGCATTTAAAGGTCCCGATCACGTGACTGCGGCATGTAAACAAAGCAGAGGGTTACCGGCACCCCCTAAAGGGGGTAGCGGGGGTGGGTGAAGGGGGTATTTGGCCCTTGGTGTGAGTTTAGGACTTGCGGGGGGGTTGCGGGTGCAGTTAATACCGCTACGGTCGGGAAGGGGTTAAGTGCACCCGCTACCCCCCCCGCAATCCCTAAACAACCACCGTTGGGGCTAATACCCCCTTCATCCCACCCCCGCTACCCACAATAAAAAAAATTCACACACAGCAGCAGCACAATTAATAAATAAATCTAAATAAATCATGAATAGAAATAAATACATTTAAAATACATTTTTATTCATAGTGTAGATGTGCAGAGGGTCTCCGGAGCTGAACCACTTTTGTTTTAGGTCCGGGGACCCCCTTCTTCCTGAGATACAGGCCCCTTTATGTATTTATTTATATTCATGGATTTATTTATTTATTTAGATTTATTTATGTATTTTTTGGGCGGTTGCTGTGTGTGAATTTTTATTATTGTGGGTAGCGGGGGTGGGTGAAGGGGGTATTAGCCCCAACGACGGTTGTTTAGGGCTTGCGGGGGGGGGTAGCGGGAGGGGTTAACCCCTTCATGACCGTAGCGGTATTAAATGCTACGGCCGTGAAGGGGTTAAGTGCACCCGCAACCCCCCCCCCGCAAGTCCTAATCTCACACCAAGGGCCAAATACCCCATTCACCCACCCCCGCTACCCACAATAAAGCGAGCACGGTGGGTTAACCCCTTCATTGCCTTAGCGGCTATCAGCTATGGTAATGAAGCAGCATTTCTGTATTTTTAATAATATTGTGCAGGAGCAGGGGGTCCCCTGAGCATTAATTTCTGGCTCAGGGAACCCCCTGCTCACTGTACAATATTATTAAAAATACAGAAATGCTGCTTCGTTACCATAGCGCATAGCCGCTAGGGTAAGGAACGAGTGTTTTCTTTATATATGTGTTTTATTTATACTGTACATGTGCAGAGGGTCTCCGGAGCAGAAACGTTTTGTTTTTAGTCCGGGGACCCCCTGCTTCCCGAGATACAGGCCCCTTTAGGGGGTGCCGGTATCCCTCTGCTTTGTTTACATGCCGCGGTCACGTGATCGGGACCTTTAAATGCAGAGGGATACCGGCACCTTATAAAGTGGCCTGTATCTCGGGGAGCAGGGGTCCCCAGACCTGAAACCAACGCGGTTCAGTTCCGGAGACCCCCTGCACATCTACACTATGAATAAAAATGTATTTTAAATAATTTTTAATGTGCCGATGTTTGTGCAGAGAGAGCAGCGGATCTCTCTCTGCTGCAAACACATCTCGCCCCCGCCGGCCTATAGTATCATTGATGTGCATATACAGTACTGTATGTGTACAGTACTGTATGTTAGGGGTTATAGGGGTTGTTGTTATACAGTATATATATATATACTGCATTACAATTCATGAATTTATGCCATCTGGCGGACATGCGAAGCATTGCAGCCTAGTAAATCCTGAACCATTATCAATTAACACATCAACCGCGCGTCAGCCGGGCATGCGCCTGGCTGGGAACGCGGCATGCTCCGGGTGAACAGCGTGGCATTCCAGGAACATGCCAGGTAAAAGCCGGTGATTTGTTAGAATAAAGTGTGCCGTTACTGTATTGTTTTAAAAATCTTGTGATGTACTGTACTGAGCATGCCTACAGTATACGGTTTAGTATGCCTGGACAGTACTGTACTGTATGTTCTAGAAACACTGTATTTTGTTACAGTATGAAAGGAGACAATGGAACAATTTAAAACAAATCAACATTTTCTTTTATTGGTGGAGTAAGTACAAAAAGTGTACTGCAATTCAAAACATTTACAGTAGCGACATATCTTATTGAACTAAATACCGGCGGCATGCCGGGATCTGCCCCAGCTGCCGCCAGTAATGCACGCGCGCCGCCGCGTTCCCCCACTCACCCCCCCTCCTCCATCGCGCGCAATTTACACACGCTTCCGGACCCCTGTACCCCTTCTGCTCTGCTACTCTGCTTCCCCGAACCCCCGCTTACCTTAATGTCATCTCCAGGGGTGTCGGGGAAGCCTGGGGAAGCCGGGGAAGACGGGGAAGCCGGGCGCGCATGTGACTGTGACGTCACAGTGCGCCGCCACGCGCCGCGGCTACCCGCTTTTCAGCCACATACAGCCAGCGGCTTTTGCTCGAATAAGAGCTGCCGCTGCTGTACAGGTGTATGGTGAACTGCTAGTAAAAACATTTAAGTACAGAAAGTCAAAACATTTACAGCACAACAGTATGGTGTTAGTAAAAAACATTTATTTATTAATACAAGTTAAAACACACACACAACATCTCCTTTATTAAAGTACAGAAAGTCAAAAAATTTACAGCAGGATGGTGTACAGTACAGTAAGTTAGGCCTGCACAACTCCAGTTCCCGAGGGCCGCAAACAGGCCCGTTTTCAGGATATCCTGAAAACCGGGCCTGTTTGCGGCCATCGGGGACTGGAGTTGTGCAGGTCTTGTGTAAGTAAAAACATTTCTTTATTAATAAAATTTAAAACACGCAACATCTCCTTTATTAAAGTACAGAAAGTCAAAACATTTACAGCACAACAGTATGGTGTTAGTAAAAATAATTTCTTTATTAATACAAGTTAAAACAAGCAACATCTCCTTTTTAAAAGTACAGAAAGTAAAAACATTTATAGCACAACAGTATGGTGTTAGTAAAAAACATTTGTTTATTAATACAAATCAAAACAAGCAACAAGTCAAAAAATAAACAACATTTGAACAGTCACGCAAATTCGATCCCCACCAGATTGTCCTTCCAGGGCCGATGCCTTGTATGACGCAAAATGCAATTAATGGAGTCTCTCACGATTTTCATTACAGGATCTGTAATTGAAAAATAGCGCCGCACTTCCTTCACAATAGTCCTTTTTAAATTTTCAGGAAGCACCCTTTTTTCACGATTTCCTTCATAGTTTACATTCTTGGCCCACCCGTAGTACACCAAGTAGGACATGTGGTGCTTGAAAATTAACATGCATACATCTGGGGTAAACCAGCACTCATCACCCTATACTTTTCCCTGATTGGATTGGGCAGCTCGCGCAGGATGATGTCGGGCACCGTATCAATGCAAGCGTATGTGGGTTGGATTCTGGGAGCGGGTGTTCTTATGGGAGCGGGTGTGCTTGTGGCGGCGGGCGAGGGTAGGTTGTCTGGGAGGATGCTTTCCTCCTGTCTTGGTCGCCGTGTTGTCTCCTGCCATGGTCTTGATGGGGTTGTCATGCCATCCTCGTCAACGGCATACATGTACACATATTCTTCTGGTGGAGGGGTGCGCTTGGTGATGGAAGGTTGAAGGTCCCATTTATCCCATCCATGCCACCCTCCTGCTCCGGCATCGGAGATACAGGGGCATGAGCTCTGAGCAAATTATGTATCCCCGCTATGTCAGTCTCTATCTTCTTCATCCGTTGATCTAGCTTCTCCATCCGTTGATCTATATTTTGCATGGTCTCTATAAGAAGATCTATCTTTACCAGCATAGTAGAGTTCCCGGGGATATCGACACTTAACCCATTCAGCATGCGGTCTATAAAGCTGGATCTTGTGCATGGGGTGCTGTGGACATCTGGGTGGATGGGTGCTATGGAGGATGAGGTGGGAGTTCCTTGGAGAGAAGCGGCAGCATAATCAAAGAAAGATGGAGGAGGTGACCTGTGGATTTCCAGGAGAGAAGCGGCAGCGTCGTCGAAGAGGAATAGAGAAAGTGACCTGTGGATTTCAGGGAGAGAAGCGGCAGAGTCGTCTAAGCGTAATGGAGAAAGTGACCTTTGGTTTTCCGGGAGACCAGCGGCAGCGTCGTCGAAGAGTAGTGGAGAAGATGGGCTATGGGTTTCCGGGAGAGCAGCAGCAGAGTCGTCGTAGCATAATCGAGGAAGTGGCCTGCGGGTTCGATGGGTTGGCTGCCATTTGTTTTGCCTTGAGTGTACATCACCGAATTTCTTCTTGACATAATAAGGCTTAAGCCTTTGGGGTCAGCAGAAAGTTTTCTTTATTAGCCTTAGCCTTAGCCTTTCGCTTTGGCCTTGGCTTGGAAATGGCTCCTGCCTTTCGCTTTTTCTGCGAGACAGGCACGGCAGAGGCGAGTGGCTTCCTGCGTCCGTAGAATCGGGGTTGATCCATGGAAGCAGATGGCACAATGCAGTTTCTGGACAAGGACAAGTTCAGATACAGATCATCGAGTGGTGGGTTATGCAAATTGTGTAACCTTTTATGCATGGCGACGAGGTACAGGTGTTAAAAGTGGGCGTACTCTAATGTGAGTCATTAACGTATAAATACACCATCCATATTGTGGATTCACTGCACATTGAATACAAATCGACTAAACATCGAATATACATTCTTGTGCTTGTATTTCTTTCTACTCGCAGCAAAGCCTGTTAAAAATATTTCAAAGGATCTCAGCATGAGAATTAAGGAGATGTAGACAAGCGGACAACGAATTGCAGATATCCAATACTGGTTAGCTGCTTCTGGCCTTGTTGTGCCATCAACCACCGTGTGTCATGCACATGGAAAGACCAAACAACGCACGAGGACACCAACGGTAACTAACGCGTAAGTATATTTATATCACTATATAATATAGTATATCTATCTATTATTGTTTATATTGCTGCATATAAATAAAACTATATAGTATAGATCTATCTAACATTATGGTTATTTCTGTTTATTTATATTACTATATAATATAGTATATCTATCTATTATTGTTTATATTGCTGCATATAAATATAACTATATATATAGATATATCTAACATTATGGTTATTTATGTTTATTTATATTACTATGTAATATAGTATATCTATCTATTATTGTTTTTATTGCTGCATATAAATATAACTATATAGTATAGATCTATCTAACATTATGGTTATTTCTGTTTATTTATATAACTATGTAATATAGTATATATATATATATATATATATATATATATATATATATATATATATATATATATATATATATCTATTATTGTTTATATTGCTGCATATAAATATAACTATATAGTATAGATCTATCTAACATTATGGTTATTTCTGTTTATTTATATTACTATATAATATAGTATATTTATCTATTATTGTTTATATTGCTGCATATAAATATAACTATATAGTATAGATCTATCTAACATTATGGTTATTTCTGTTTATTTATATTACTATATAATATAGTATATCTATCTATTATTGTTTATATTGCTGCATCTATTATTGTTTACTGTAAATGATGTGCTGTACTTGTGGCCTACTGCACAGTAACTTACCGGATTGTTGTTTTTCTGTACATTGTAGGGAGACAACACTTCTGGTCGACAAAATAAGTGAAGAGAATGATGACAAGAGTGCCTTAAGGGTCAAATACACTCTGCTGCAAAATCACAATCTCACTGTATCCGAAACCAGCATAAAGAAGATGAGATGCAGAATTGGATGGAAATATGGACGTGTGAGGTTAATACTGGACAGTACAGGAGGTTAGCGTGTTGTTTAAGAAACTGTACTGTACCTATAAAATTATTCCTTGTCATTACAGAGCGTAGCCTATGATAAGGGACATTAACAAGATCAAGCGAGTGGTCCAGGCCCAGGCATGGACAGTGGAGAAACTTTCCAGGATTGCATCTTCACTGACGAGTCTACTGTATCGCTGGAGAGATTTGCCACCTTTGCATTCTACAAAAAAGGTTGCATATCTATGAAGCCGCGTCCAAAACACCCAGTGAAGATGCATGTGTGGGGTGCCATCTCTAGGCATGGACCAGGATGCATTGTCATCTTTGAAGGTAAAATAAGTCACACGCTTTTGCCTTATGCACTGTACTGTACTAGTGTGCAGTTTTTTGAGCACTTTACTTTTCTTGTTATAGGAATCATGAATAAAGCTTTTTTCCAAGAGCAAATTGTGCCTGAGATTGTGGAGTACATCACACGTGAGTTCCCAGATGGTCCCGTTTCTACCAGGACAACGATCCGAAGCATACCGCGTGAACAGCGCATATTCTTGAGAGCGGTATCAACTGGGTGAAGACGCCAGCGGAGTAAGTGCGGTAACCGTGTCTCATTTTTTCCCACTGTTTTTAATGTGTATCTCTTTAACTAATTGTCCTTTTTTTTCCCCTCCAATGACAGATCGCCAGACTTCAATCCTATCGAAATGGTCTGGCATCAGCTGAAGGATCATATCCGAAAAGTCGTGAAACCCTCTAAAAAGGATGAGTTGGCGCAAGGTATAATGAGTTTTTGGAACGATGTACTCACCGTGGAACGATGCAATAAATATATTGACCATATTGCGACTGTGTTGCCCATTGTGATAGAGCGTAATGGGCAAGCATCAGGAAGGTAGTATGGTATAGTATTGTACTGTAGTATGGTAAGTACAGGCACACCAAGTACAGTACTGTATGATACAGGTACGTATGGCACAGATTTTTTCTTTCCTGAGAGAGCAGCACTAGCCATCTGGTTACAAAGTATTTAACAGTAGTTACAGTACACAGTAGTTCCAGTATAGACTAGTTTGACAGTACTAACTGCATACTGTAGTCCATTATGGAGTAACTATACAGTACACAATGCCATAATATGCACCTAACTGCACAATTTTTTTTTCCTGAGAGAGCAGCACTAGCCATCTGGTTACAAAGTATTTAACAGTAGTTACAGTATATAGTAGTTCCAGTATAGACTAGTTTGACAGTACTAACTGCATACTGTAGTCCAATATGGAGTAGCTATACAGTACACAATGCCATAAAATGCACCTAACTGCACTAATTTTTTTATTTTATTTTCTTTTCAGAGAAAAAAGGATGGAAAGGGGGAGGGGGTATCATGTGTCCATTGTGTGAACTGTGTGTACAGTAAAGTGCATCTAAAGTGCAGTCATGATTTACATAAAACCTTCTCTCTCTCAATGAACTACACAGAATGAGGAAGAAGATAAAGACGGAAAATGTTATATTATTATATATATTATTATATATTATTAATTAATATTATTATCAATGTTATTTATTCATGATTATCCACCGGCCCTCAATTTTCAACTGTATGTTTTGTTACTGATAAAATAAAATAAATATTTCTTGACATTCATGATAATCATAATCATTGACCCCCCCCCTACACCAAAGAAAAAGAAAGAATGACAAAAATTGGTAACTTACTGCATCAAAAACATGAATCAGATTATGGTTTTTTTAACTCTCAATTTCACAGTGCTGTGCAAATCAGATTTACATATCAAATTCGAGAAGGGATTATCACAAGCGTTACCGTAAACAAAGCCTCAAAGGGTTGGGGGGGTGGATGGGTGAATCATGCGCAGTAATCATCAGCTAGCTCCCTTCCCAAAGAGGATTACAGAGAGGTGACTCAAAGCCAACAATAGGAAAATTAATTAATGGTTTTGTAGAAGTGTCGATAAGAGGTTCAAATCCGTGAGCGAGCCTTGTGTGTGTGTATGTGCGTGGGGGAGGGGGGTAAAACTGCATGAAGGATTAGCTGTACTGTAGTTCAAAGACATGACATATTTTCAACAGGCAGGTCATCATAATAATTTGATCACCCCACCCCCAAATACATAAAAATCACACCAATCAATCATGTTCAGTCAAACGCAGTGTCCCAGTCAAAAGCTACAGCACAGATTGAATATCGTAATGTCAAGATGGTTGAGGCAGGAAGATGTTCATTCATGTTGATAAAATAATAATAAAAAATGACGAGAAAAAAAAAATATTTTTTTGGTCACTCTTGAACTTCGTAAGCAATCCACGCATGCGCAGTAATAATCAACTACAGCTCCCTTCCCAAAGAGGATCACATGCAGGCACAGAGAGGTGACTCAAAGCCAACAATAGGAAAATTAATTAATGGTTTTGTAGAGGTGTCGATAAGAGGTTCAAACCTTGAGAGAGCCTTGTGTGTATGTGTATGCATGGGGGAGGGGAGTAAAGCTGCATGAAGGATTATCTGTACTGTAGTTCAAAGACATGACATATTTGCAACAGGCAGGTTCATCATAATAATTTGATCCCCACACCCCCAAATACATAAAAATCACACAAATCAATCATGTGCAGTCAAACGCACAGTGTCGCAGTCAAAAGCTACAGCACAGATTGAATACCGTAATGTCAAGATGGTTGAGGCATGAACATGTTCATTCATGTTGAGAAAATAATAATAAATAATGACAAGAAAAAAATATATATTTTTTTGGTCACTCTTGACCTTCGCAAGCAATTCACGCATGCGCAGTAATAATCAACTACAGCTCCCTTCCCAAAGAGGATTACACGCAGGTGCAGAGAGGTAAATTAAAATATTTATTTTTTTGGTCACTCTTGAACTTTTTCCCCCCCAATGAGCATTAATAATCAACACAGAAGAATACAGTAAATCAAAACTGAACGTTATACACGCAGGAATGTGATGACAGGAATGTGATTGAAACCAGAAAGCCATCCGTTCAAAGGAATGGCGTGGGAGAGGTGTACTGTAGATAAGAAGTTGAAATACTGCAGTGCAGTACATTATCCTCTGTGTGTGTGCGGGGGCGAGCGAGGGAAGAGCGCTATATACGCCGAAATGTGATACTGTTACAGTACAAGCCTATGCGTTTCAACAATATTCAAATGAGACATACATGCATGTATAAATATGCAAATTTACAATTACTGCGCGCGCACACGCAGACTGTGTACTGACGTAGGTATTAGACTTTGAAGATAACAGCTCGCGAACGCCCACTTGAGTTATTAGATGGTATTGCAGTATTGCAGACAGCGCTAAGAATATGCTAATATTACTAGCGTTAAAATACCGGAACATATTCCGAAAAAAAAAAAAATATACTGCATCTGCCCGCGGTTATCAGAGTGCGCCGGTACGGCCGCCTTTGGATAAAGGCGGCCGCAGCTGTAAAAGTGACATCCACAATTAAAATACAAAAAATAATCAACTTTAATAATAAATAATCGCAGAGACAAGTAATGTGCAAATAAATCCAAAAACAATGTGTGTTAAAAAACCTCTTAGAGGGGAGCGGGTGAGAGAGGGTAGTAACAGACCATATAGGGAAAGACACTAGGATATTAGTATATATATATACATTAGTCAGAGTAGTGAAGTCCCTATTGTAACTACCAGATAGCTAAATAACCCTGTAGGAGAAGTCAGAGTAGGGCATAATACAACAGACGGAATATGTGTGTGTATATATATATATATATATATATATATATATATATATATATATATATATATATATATATATATATATATATATATATATATATATATATATATATGCAAATAAATATATGCAAATACAACTGTATGCTCATCTGCATGTCTTAGGCAGGTCTGCAACCCCGCCTTTCCCCATTATCACCCAGCATACAGCACTTCCACTGCAGCAAGGGATTCTGGGAAATGACATGCAAATGAGAACACAGTGTCACTTTTTGCCTCAAAAACCATTTTTAACATGGTTCCCTATAGGCTTAAGCTTGCTGCATGGTCACAGCTTTGAGCATAGCCAGGGTTAAGGTGCATACCCAGAAAACCACCCACAGACAGCTGTTTCGACCTTGATGGGTCTCATCAGTGTGGGGTTGATTTTAACTGGATATGCATAAGAGGCTATGGGATAGGCTATACCATAATACTGAGTTAAGTTATGGTGAGTAAAAAAACATAACTTAACTCAGTATTATGGTATAGCCTATCCCATAGCCTCTTATGCATATCCAGTTAAAATCAACCCCACACTGATGAGACCCATCAAGGTCGAAAAAGCTGTCTGTGGGTGGTTTTCTTGGTATGCACCTTAACCCTGGCTGTGCTCAAAGCTGTGACCATGCAGCAAGCTTAAGCCTATAGGGAACCATGTTAAAAATGGTTTTTGAGGCAAAAAGTGACACGGTGTGCTCATTTGCATGTCATTTCCCAGAATCCCTTGCTGCAGTGGAAGTGCTGTATGCTGGGTGATAATGGGGAAAGGCGGGGTTGCAGACCTGCCTAAGACATGCAGATGAGCATACAGTTGTATTTGCATATTTGCTTTCCTGTGGAGGGTTTTTGTCACTTTTTTTTTACTCAGCATAACTTAACTCAGTCTTATGGTATAGCCTATCCCATAGCCTCTTATGCATATCCAGTTAAAATCAACCCCACACTGATGAGACCCATCAAGGTCGAAACAGCTGTGTAGCTGGGACTGTGCCCCCTTGGCCCTGTGGCATCGGCTCCTTCGGGAGTCTTAAGCCACTTGCTGCTTTTGGGGGGGCACTCATCCTGAGCTGTGAGGAGTGATCCTGAGCGAGCGGCTCTGAGCGAGCAGATGTGGAAGTGAGGGGCCGGCACCTTTGCCCTGGGACATCGCCTTTACTGGCTTAAGTCCCTTGCTGCTTTTGGGGTGCCGCACCTGAGCTTGGGAGAGAAGAGATGACGTCGCAAGCTGGAATGCGCAATTCCATTCGGTTCCTGATCGAGGAGACCGAGAGATGTCGAGTGAACCTGCAGTGGATAGTGGAGAAGGTGCTGAAGCAATTGATTGGTCTGGACGCTGAGAGGATCTTCTGCCTTCAGAATTTCCCTGCACAGGGGATTTATTACCTGACCTGTTTTCAAGAAGCGGATGTTTGGTGCACTTTTGAAAAGTGCAAGGAGAAGTCTGGTGACCCGATCTTACAAGGCATCAAGGTAATTCCAAGTTTTATGCTAGAGGAGAGACCACTTGTACTTCACATGTACAATCCGTATGCAAGGAAAGAGGAAATTGTGACGTTTTTGAAACGGTATTGTGAAATGATCCGAGGAGGTGAAGAACTTAAAAACCCGTATGGCATGTACAACGGGAAGAGACGTTTCTGGGTACGGTTCAGACGGGATCCATCATGTGTGGGAGGAGTTACACATCCACCGGCCATGTTTAATATCAGAGGAGACAGAGGATTTTTGTTTTACCCGGGACAGCCTCTATATTGCAGGCAGTGCCACACTTATGGACATACAAAGGAGGGTTGCACAAAAACGGGAATTGTGTGCCGAAATTGCGGGGAAGAGGGACATACTGCAGCCAATTGTGGTGTCCCTAAGAGATGCCATCTTTGCGGAGAGGAAGGACACTTGGCACGGCAGTGCACTAAAAGGACATATGCCCAGACAGCTAAAGGGGACAGTGTGCTAGAAGAAGAGGAAGAGACAGTTGAGGGTCTGGGAATTTTTGAGATGGAGAGTTCCCAAGAGGGAGGGCTTGATCCTGCTATAACAGCAATGTATGAGGCGGATTTAAGAAGAGAAGAAAGGGTAGAAGGTGGCCCAATAGAGGGGGAGGTGGAAGTGGAAATAATGGATACGACTGGACCCAAGAAAGGGGCGCAAAAGCGCAGTTTACAAAGTGACATTGTTTGTACAGGTGAAGGGGAGGGGAAGAGTGAGCAACGGCAAGATAGGGGGGTGAAGGCAAAGGTTTGTGCGCTGGATCCGGCCAGTTTTGATGGGAGTGGGGAAGAGGAACTGACCGTGAGCAAAGGGAAAGAGGGAAAAAAGGAGTTAGATAGGGAAGCGCAAGAAACAGAGGAGGTACCAAAACGGAAAGTGGTTGAGATAGATAAAGAAAAGAGGGAGAAGGAGGTGAATGCAGGAATTAGTGGAGTTAAGGAAAAGGAGTCAAAAGAAAAGACAGGAACACCAAAGCGTATGGTAGGGGGGACAAGCAGAAGTGAGAGCGAAGGAGAAATAGGGGCAAGGACAGCGCTAGGAGAGAGAAAACCAAAACAAATCCAGGACTCAGGAGTTGAGGTCAAAGTATCAGAAAGTAAGGTATTGGGGGCAGTATCAGAAAGTAGGGTAAGAGGAGGGGCAGGACCTAGTGGGCCGGAAGAAACACTAAGGGAAAGAGATTTAAGGCAGAAAATAGCTGAGGTTGAGGAAAAAGTGGGGAAGTCAGATTTTTGGATTGCCAGTATTAAGCAGAATAGTCCAGGAGCGTCGCCCGAATCAGTGATGAAAAATGTACAATCTATACTGAACTGGAAAAGGGACAAAACAGAAGAAGTGTTTGATAATATGAGAAAAAACAAAAAAGCAATTTTAGGAAAGGCAGGGAAGGTGTAAGGTTTTTTTGAGATGTTATTTTCTCTTTAGAAAAGTGGTAACTTGTAAGGATAGGATGAAATGAAGATATTATGAAATGTATGGGTTTTTTGTAATGTTTGGGATGGTTTATTATTTTCAAAAATGTTACTTTTGTATATAAAACTGGAATATGAATAAAACATTTAAAAAAAAAAAAAAAGTCGAAAAAAAAAAAAAAAAGGTCGAAACAGCTGTCTGTGGGTGGTTTTCTGGGTATGCACCTTAACCCTGGCTGTGCTCAAAGCTGTGACCATGCAGCAAGCTTAAGCCTATACGGAACCATGTTAAAAATGGTTTTTGAGGCAAAAAGTGACACTGTGTGCTCATTTGCATGTCATTTCCCAGAATCCCTTGCTGCAGTGGAAGTGCTGTATGCTGGGTGATGATGCGGAAAGGCGGGGTTACAGACCTGCCTAAGACATGCAGATGAGCATACAGTTGTATTTGCATATTTGCTTTCCTGTGGAGGGTTTTTGTCACTTTTTTTTTACTCAGCATAACTTAACTCAGTATTATGGTATATATACACGTATACGTATACGTATATATATATATATATATATATATATATATATACACATATACACATATATATACACATATATACACATACATATATATATATATATATATATATATATATATATACATATATATATATATACATACATATATATATATATATATACATACATATATATATATATATACATACATATATATATATATATATATATATATATATATATATAATATATATATAATATATATATATATATATATATATATATATATATATATATATATATATATATATATATATATATATATATATATATATATATATATTGCATAAGTCAAAGAAAACCAAATGTCCCCATCCAAAGTTTCATAATGTATGTGAGGGAAAAAACAGCGTCATTGGCTCTAGGCAGACTAAAAACTAACTAATAACGCTCTCTATCAGCGCTTGATCCAACTGGCGAGTGTGATAGTTGACACCAAACAAAATGTGCGTGATGTAACAATAAGTGAAACAACAGCTGCCAAGGGGACAGCAAACAATAGACGGTTCCAAATCTAACATAACATACACATATACAAAAAGCTAAGTCCCCGGCGCTAATGAGTTAAAGTCCACAGTACCATGATCCAAAAGACAGTCCTTGATGGAAAAGACAGTCCTGGCAATGGGTGGATTAACCAATACAGTTCTGAGTGGATTTGATGTTCTTCAGAATGTAATCCAGATGGTCTCTGTAATAAATAAAAAAGACACACCAATTGCGCAGTATGTAAAGAACCACAGCCCTGACTGGGATGATAACAAGCCTAACTTACAAGAAAAGATCTTGTTCAATCAAGGGAGAGAATCTGTACGCGCTGCATATCCACCTCGACATCCACGAACCCCACGTGGTTGAAACGGGGTGATTTCCCTTGTACTTGGTGGTGCCCTCAGGAATCCAGCATGAGCTGCCACAGCAAGCGTGTAGAGAAATGAACACGGCCTAGTGTAAAAAATTACTTACATTTTATTACATAAAAACAAACACACTACCAACACTTACAATTCGTATTGGTAGCGAATGTGGCCAACGGATGCCGTCCCCAAACCTGCTTCAATTTGGCTAAACGGGGGACCCACACAGTCGTGCACTACTCGCCGATTGATGACGTCAGCAGCGCGGGTCACTCTCGAGCACCGGAAGGGTTCAGCAGTGGAGAGGCATACACGTGGGAGGAGGAGCTTAGTATCCACTATTTTGCCTTGAGTGCAACTTATAGGGGACTTTTGTGACCTCTGTCACTTTTTCTCTGTTACTTTAGCCCATTTCCCCGTGCACCAGGCTCACTTTACTATTTTTTCTATGTGGTATTATGGTTTGAGCAGTGTCCCACCTCTTTCATCTATATCATAATGTAAGAAGCCTGGCAGATAAAATGGGGGAGCTATAATTAATAGCTGCAAGGGAGCAGTATGATATAATAGGCATCACTGAAACATGGTGGGATGAAACTCATTACTGGGCAGTTCATTTAGAGGGTTATTCCCTTTTTCGGAAAGATCGAGCTAATAGAAGAGGAGATGGAGTATGTTTATATGTTAAACCGGATCTAAAACCTATTATAAGGGAAGATGTTTATGAAGGGAATTATGAAAATGTAGAGACCTTGTGGATAGAAATTAGCAGTGGAGGTAAAAGTATAAAGAAAATGTTTGTAGGGATATGCTATAAACTACCAAATATCGGTGAGATTGAGGAAGCTAAAATACTTTTGAAAATGGAGAAGGCATCAAAACTAGGTTATGTTTGCATAATGGGTGATTTTAATTATCCAGACATAGACTGGTGCAATGAGATTAGCATTACAACAAAAGAAATCAGGTTTGTGGGGGTGCTTAAAGACAATTATATGACCCAAATTATTGAGGAACCAACCTGGAGAGGGGCAATACTGGATTTGGTAATATCAAACAATGTAGAAGTAATAACAAATATTCAAGTCCTGGAACATTTGGGTAACAGTGATCATAACATGGTCTCATTTGAAATAAATTATCAAAAAAAAAGATTTCTTTGGTTCAACAAAGACCATAAACTTTAGAAAAGCAGATTTTAATAAACTGAGGTCTAATCTAAAAGTAATACATTGAGTCATGTTTTTGCAGGGAAAAATGTAGAAGATAAATGGGCAGTCTTTAAAACATTGTTAGAAAAGCACACTTATCGGTGTATACCCTTGAGTAATAAGTATAAAAGAAATACGTCAAAACCAATGTGGCTAAATAAACAGGTAGGGGAGGAAATGAACAAGAAGAGGAAGGCGTTGAGATTCTTTAAGTCAGAAGGGATGGAGATATCGTATCAGAATTATAAGGAATGTAACAAAAATTGCAAAAGGGCAATCAAATTAGCAAAAATGGATAATGAAAAAGGATTGCAATAGAAAGAACAGTAAGGTCAACCCTAAAAAGTTATTCAAGTACCTTAATATCAAAAAAATGAAAAAAGAAAATATAGGACCCTTTCAGTGTGAGATGGGCAGGCAGATTTTTGGAGATAAGGAAAAAGCAGAGGTATTAAACAAATTATTTGCCTCTGTGTTTAACAGGGAAGAATCAATTTCAATAGTAATGCTGCAGGAGGAAGCCACAACTTCCATGTTAATGAACAATTGGCCTAACTGAGGAAGAAGTTCATAAGCGGCTTGAAAAAATTTAAGTAAATAAAGCACCTGGCCCCGATGGCATACATACAAGAGTTCTCAAGGAGTTAAGCTCAGTAATAGCCAAGCCATTATATTTAATATTCAAGGACTCAATTTCCAAAGGGTCAGTACCACAAGATTGGCGTAAAGCAGATGTGGTGCCTATATTTAAAAAGGGAGCTAGATCTCAACCGGGGAATTACAGACCTGTAAGCCTGACTTCAATAGTGGGGAAACTACTTGAAGGTTTAACACGGGATAATATTCAGGAATACCTAATGGAAAACAAAATCATTAGTAATAGTCAGCATGGATTTATGAAGGATAGATCATGCCAAATTAACTTTATTTGTTTCTTTGAGGAGGTAAATAGCAATTTAGACCAGGGTAATGCAGTGTATGTGGTCTACTTAGATTTTTTTATACCGTTCCACACAAGAGGTTGGTGTTGGTGTAAAGCAAATTGGACTCAGTAATAATGTTTGCACCTAGATTGAAAACTGGTTGAAGGATAGACAACAGAGGGTTGTCATAGATGGAACTTTTTCAGGTTGGGCCATAATCATGAATGGAGTAGCTCAGGGATCGGTACTGGGACCCCTGCTTTTTAACTTGTTTAACGTTAATGACTTTGAGGTTGGCATCGAGAGCAAAGTCTCCATCATTGTTGATGATATTAAATTGTGTAAGGTAGTAGAATCAGAGCAGGATGTAATTTCTCTCCAGAAGGACTTGGTGAGACTGGAAACGTGAGCAGGTAAATGGCAGTTGAGGTTTAATACAGATAAATGTAAGGTTATGCATTTGGGATGCGAGAATAAACTGGCGACTTACAAATTAAATGGGGATAAATTGGGGGAATCTTTGATGGAGAAGGATATAGGAGTGCTTGTAGACAACAGGCTTAGCAATAGTGCCCAAAGTAATGCAGTAGCTGCAAAGGCAAACAAGATCTAATCTTGCATTAAACGGGCAATGAATGGAAGGGAAGTAAACATAATTATGCTCATTTACAGAGCATTATTAAGACTACACCTTGAATATGGAGTACAATTTTGGGCACCACTCCTTAGAAAAGACATTCTGGAACTAGAGAGAGTGCAGAGAAGAGCCACCAAATTAATAAAGGGGATGGTTAATCTAGCTTATGAGGAGAGGCTAGCTAAATTAGATTTATTTACATTAGAAAAGAGGTGTCTAAGAGGGGATATGATAACATATACAAATATATACAGTACAAGGAGCTTTCAAATTAACTATTCAACCCAAGGGCAGTAAAAAGGACTGGGGGCATCCCTTTAGGTTGGGGGAAAAGAGATTTCACCAGCAACAAAGGAAAGGGTTCTTTACAGTAAGTGTGTGTGTGTGTATATAAATGTCAGATCTAGAAAAAAAAGCCATGTATGAATGACTAGTTTCCTGAACCCCTTAACCAGTGTCAGGATTCCCCTGCTTCACAATATCTAAAGCAGCAACACCGCCTGGGATCTTTCCTGATCCGCTGTACCTCCAAGTACCCTCATTCCCGCAATGTTATATATTGAGGGGAGGTTTTCCCTACCTGTCTTCAGGGTTAGGGGGGATTCCGATGTCTACCATGTGAAGCTTGGGATTCAGATCTGGAAGAAAGCAGTATAGGTTATTTCAGTGTATGGGCAGTTAAGATATATATAGGGCAAATAAGCTACCCAGATCCAGAGTGTGAGACAAAGTGTGGGTGAGATAGTGTGTGTGTGTGGGTGAGAGAGACAGAGAGAGAGAGAGAGAGAGTGTGGGTAACACAGAGAGAGAGAGAGAGTGTGGGTGACAGAGACAGAGAGGGTGACAGAGAGGGTGACAGAAAAGTTGACAGAGAAGGTCACAGAGAGAGAGAGAGAGTGACAGAGAGAGAGAAAGAGAGCGACAGAGAGAGAGAGGATGGCAGAGAGAGAGAGAGAGAGAGATAGAACAGGGTGACAGAGAGAGAGTGACAGAGAGAGAGAGAGTGAAAAAGAGAGAAAGGGTGACAGAAAGAGAGAGAGAGAGGTGACAGAGAGGGAGAGAGAGGGTGACAGAGAGAGAGGGTGACAGAGAGAACCACCCCCCCCCCCCAATAAATTTAAAAAGACCCCCACTCCAACACATTTAAAAAAATGGGGTGAGCTTTGAAAGCACCCACAGGACTTTGCTGCAGACGGCCCGACGGGGGTCTGTGGATGCAACTGCAGGGGATGGAACAAAGGGGGCTGCATTGCATGACAAGGGGCTGCAGGGGGGGAACGAGGGGGCCGCAGGTGGTGACAAGTGGGATGCAGGGGGTAAGGCAGGAAGGGAGGGAGCAAGGGGCTGAGAGGTAAAAAAATATAAATTGGCAGCTTGCCAAGTCATGTCACACCTATAAGGAAGGAGGGTTTTTTTTTTTTGTTGTTGTTGCTTGAGCAGGAGAAATGAAACAGCACCACGTGTGCTGCTTGGGCCAATCGCCAGCGGGCAAATTCGGGTCGCCCCTTTTTACCTGGCGACAGGCTTTGTCGACCACTGCAAATAAGTATACAGCGGCTGTTATTCGAACATTTCATGCGTTGTATACCTCGGAATACCCATGTCATTGCGCGTCATTAATGCGTGCTGACTCGTTTTTATCGAGTGCAGAAAATAGCATTTTAGTGTTCTGGTTTTTAAATACATGCAAATTGACACAGTACTGTACTGTACATATTACAATTCATTCATTTCTGCCACGGAAATGCGAAACATTGCACCTAAAGGAATCGGATTATTAAATTGGCTATGAAGATTTATAGAATACGCCTCTGTATCTTGTTTAACCCTAATGAACATAGGTTTTTTTTGGTGTAGCCAAGTACCCCATGGCTACTAATTCTCTGACCCCTCCAGCACTGTAAGTCCCAGTAAAGAGAGGGCACTGTTGGGAGAAAATCCTGCAGGTTATGTCATTATAAGTATTTTAGCTAATACAGTTCAGGAGTTTCCTGGTACTACAACGGCCTATGCCTGATAGGAGGCCAGCTTACAAGCCACTCCCCTTGGATGGAGGGGGTTTTCCTCTAAGGTTTGAATTTAGCAGTTAGTTCTGTACTGATCTCCCTGCATGGAGGAAGCACCAGTAAAGCCTCTCCTGGACAGGAGTGGGTAAGGTGTGCTGAGGGTAAGGTGTGCTGAGGAGGGGTGCTTAGGTCCTCAAGCCCTGGGTGGTGCCTTCAGGTAAATAGAGAGTTATGTTAGATGTACCAAATAAAGTTCCAGTTATACTATCCCTGTTGTGATGCTTGCTTCTGAGCACTGAACTGAGTTGCCTGTGAGGACCATCCTGGCTGCTCCAGGTTCCTCATGGGATGGAGCCGCTGCGCTGACTACGAACAACCATCTGAAAGCCTGACCTGATGTCCCCCCACAACATCACGGAGCCCTCAGGCCTTCTGTTACACCAACAGGTATGCACCAGCCCCAGAACACACTAGGTAGCGACATGATCATCCTTAGTGGGAGGGAAAGGTGCTACATACAAGACTGTGAATCAGTGGTTTGGGGTAAAGTACATTCACAGATTTTAAGTCTTGTTGTGGGTCATGATCCTGCTAATATATTTGTCCCACAATGCAGGAAATTATCTTGTACAACAGTATACAGAGATGTTGTGACATGACATGCAGCTTTATGGTACGAGAATGTAATTTATCTACTGTATATATATATATATATATATATATATATATTTTATTTCAAACGTTTTTATTGTTTTTTGTAGTATCACATTAAGACTTTGAAACAGGAAGAGCAATGTACGTAGATTTCGTTCGAACAGCAGAACTATCTTTCTTTGTATTTAAACATATATTCTGGCCATAAAGTCTTAAGATATTTCATTAAAACCAACACAAGCTCCATCTTAGCTTTAGAACATTTAGATACTTCTGGGCCTCCAATTGGGAGGCGCATACCTTCAAAGTCTTTAATCGCTTTATCACTTGAAAGGGGAGAAAAGAACAGAAGAAGAGTGAGGGGGAGAGGAAAGGGTAGGAAGGGAGACAAGGCAAGGGGCTCATCCCCTTTATCTCCCCAGCGTCGACTCCGGTACTAGGTTTTCCCATTGGTTGAAATATATTCCTGGGCTCTATTTTTCTAGTTCTCAGGCATGCATCCCAGACCTTATAATGCTGGTCTGTTTTCTGGGTTAGGAGGGCTGAGAAGAGCTCCATCATTCTGACCTCCTTAACTCTGCGGATAACCTTTTGCTTTGATGGGGCTTTCAGTTTTTTCCATGCAGCTGCTATTGAGCAGCGTGCTGCGGTGAGAATGAATGCCACCAATTTCCTTTGAGGGGTCAGGAGTCCTTCTATGGGTTTGGCTAGTAGAAAGGACAGCGGGTACATCTCTATGCTCTCCCCAGTAACATCTTGAATCATAGTTCTAATCATGTTCCAGAAAATCTGGATTGGGGGACAAAACCACAAGATGTGTACCAGATCTCCTTTCTGGCCACATCCTCTCCAACAAAGATCAGGTAGGCCAGGGGAGATCGGGCTCAGCCTAATCTGGATTAGGTGCCATTGAAATAGTATTTTATATATATTTTCTTTTATAGTTGTACAAATTGAAGTTTTGGCTGCCAATTCCCAGATATCCTCCCAGTCATCTTTATCTATTTCCGTATTGAGGTCCTCAGCCCATTTTTTTATATATCTATAATTGACGGCTACTATTGGCAGTGATATTCCCGAGTAGATCTCCGATATCAGACCCTTCTTATATATAACGCTTGCACATAACTTTTCACATTTTGTTGGTTCTGTAAATTTTGTTTTTTGGGATATAGCTAGTGTAGCCCTGGTAAGAATTTGGGCTATATGTCTTTCCTCCTACTGGTGTAAGTCCTGCTAAGGGCGGGCTGCCAGTAGTTATCATGGGTTTCCCCCGCTTCAAGCCCTGCCCTGAGTGGTGGAGGTAGTCCACCTGACTCTGTGTCTAAGGCAAGAGACATAGGGGCCTGCCAAAGTCATAAAGGGCAGTGCACAGTGAATTTAGTTGTTTTCAGTTCTGAATAATGAGTTGGAGAGGATTAGTGTGTTACATTGGAGGAGCTCAGGCAGACCCTGAGCAGAGCTGATAGAGCTGCGGTGGATCAATGCCTCTCATCCTGCCTAGGGGGTGAGGGTAGATCTGGCCCCACCCTGAGTGCCTGTGACTTGGGGTGATGGCAGGGAACAACTGGAAGCCCCAAACCATCCTGAAGGGGTACAGTCTGGAGAGAGAAGACCTGCTGTACCTGATTACTGCTGTGTTGCTGTGTGAGACTGAAATCTCTCGCCCCAGACCTGGGTTCTCTGGAAGGATTTCAACCTACCCTGCTAGGGCTTGCCAGAGATGGAGGCATTGCACCACTAGAACCAGATGAAGGAATTAACCCAAGAAACCTGTCCCTGTTGTCCCCCATACCATCGCAGGCACTCTTGTTCCTCACAGGTATGCACCACCAAGACACATGTAGCCAGACCTTAGCACACCCTAGGGGTCCGATCTGTGACCGGAGGGGAGGGGGGGTCTGAGGGTTACACTAATATAAAATGTCTGATCTGGAGAAAGCTAAATAGCGGAAAGTGGTGGGGTGGAATTTCTGTTGAAGATCTTTGAATGATATTATTGGGCCTTTGTCCATTAAATCTGCCACCTTTGGGACATTGGCCTCTTTAAAATGTTTATTTATATTTATTTTAATAGTTTGACTTAACGTGATTCTTCATTAACACTGAATGCTTATTACCCAACAGTAATTGTGTTATGGATGAAATGAAGGTGAAAAAGAGCCATGGCTAAAATGTTGGTGAATTGGTAGAATATATTATTATAATATTTGAAACCAAAGTATACTAAAGTAGATTTATTTGGACTAAAAGTCCTCACTCACAGAATTGGTGGTGCTTGATAACCTGATATTACAAGAGAGTCAAGTGAGGGTGTTCAGTTTAGTCTAGTGGCAAGGCCCATGTAAAGGATAAATGCCCATGTAAAGGGATATATGGCTTTGCATATAGGCGAGATGGCTTGCTAGGCTGTGGCCCAATATTTGGTGGTTGGAATACCCTGGGTAATGCTCCTTTGTGGCTGTGCTGTGTGGTACATTAGTGTTCCCCATTATAAATAAAAAATCTGTTTTTCTGGGGATCATGAGCTGCAGTGATGCCGTGTGCTCAAGATCATTGACAGGCAGCCTGGCAAAGTCATCTGGTTATTCATATACAGTAATTTAATAAAGCTGAGGCCTTGTTCCCCAAAGAAGTATGTGTTTATTTCATTTAAAGGGAAGGGAGGGGGCTCTATAGCTTGCACAGACCAGGGAAATATATTAACTCCATCATTCTGCCAGTATATTTCAAGGTTTCATGGAAGAACATTAGTTTAAAGAGTTTTTATTTCATGTTTTCCTGTTCAACCTACTCTGACTTAAATGGATATTCTTGACAATGCATTCAATGACCCTATGGAGAGCAAAGCAATTAATTATCAAAAACTCCTTTTTCAGGTATTACCATAGTAACTCTTGTGTAGATAACAGGGTAAGATGCTCCTGTGCTTCTTTAATAAAAGGAAGCAAATATCATTTTATTTTGAGCATTGGAGGGTCAATGTGTGTACTGTATACTTCATATGTATCTTCGCTTGAAAGTATACAGCCACAAAAGTTAAATACAAACATACATAAATAAAACTTTCAATACAACTTGATGTATATTTCCCTATAACCATCAAAAAAAGTAATGCTTTCCTAACTGCATAAAGAGATAGCAATTTTAATGTATTTCGAACTAACATCTAAACAGACGCTATCTGACATCTAAATAATAGGAAATATGTGATGCATCAACATTTTGTGCAGTTTTGCATAAATGCAAAACAAAAATTCTAATTTTACACCCAAAAATCTAATATTTCCATTATGTAACATTTAAATAAAAGAAACAATCTGCTATACCTATTAATCTATAAAAAGCCTTCCAGCTGTGATACAGGTCCAAAAGTTGGACTCAAGACCCTGTCATTTTTTATATCATGCTATATAAACATGGCAGTGCAGCCCACCCACTGGGTAGTATGATGTGGCAGGCTTACAGCTTAAAGTTCTTGTGGCACTTTATTTACACTGGGGATTCTGAGTTGTTCTGCCTATGGATGATGAACTTAGAGAGAAAGTCCTGTTAGCACAAACCTGTTTACGATTCTATGCTTTGGGAACTATTGGATAAATAAATGGAGGTGTCAGATTTAATCTTATAATGTTTGCAGGTGACAAGAAAAACCTCACCCCCTTATTCTGTGAAGCATTTAGACAAAAGCTTCAAATGCTCACCACATTGATGCACGCTGTGGAACCCTTGGGTAGCCGCCTCGGTAAAAAAACTTTGATTGAGGTATACAAAATAAATAACCTGTTTTCTCTCTTCCTTATGTTGCTTCTCAGTTTTTTTTTCCAACTTTTTAACTTCTTCTGAAATATCTGTTTATTCTTTACTTATTTTAATCATTGAAGCAGTCTCTCAGTTTTTCTCAACCTTTTCAGTTCTCAAGTCTGTTCAATTATTTTAAAAGTCTTTTTTGGTTAAGAGACCCTACTGACAATTTTTTTTTTGTGATAGTTTAACAATTCAACAAGCATGAAATGCTCATATGCTTATATGCTTCAGAGCATATGGAATTTTGGATAAATATTTAATTTTGAGAATACTGCTAATTTGCATTAGGCCAAAAAAAGACATTCACACATTTTTCCGGGCTGCTTCGGCTGCCTCCTCACCCATTATTAATTTGGTAGAAGAAGACTTCCTCTTGTATGCAATTTTTCACAAAAAAACAGCAGATAGAACAGTAGTTTATTGAAAAGGGCCCTTAGAAGAATATGTTCCAAATTATCTTCCCAGCATCAGCTTCATGGTAAAGAAAAAAGCATGTCTCTAAAGCCTGCTATTATGTACATATCCCCTTTAGTATTAAACCCAATAAAAAATATATATTTATACATGCTATTTCCAAATGTATATAAAGTGTGTGTGTGTGTGTGTGTATATATATATATATATATATATATATATATATATATATATATATATATATATATATATATATATATATATATATGTGTGTGTGTGTATATATGTGTAGATATATATATATATATATATATATATATATATTATATATATTATATATGTATATATTGTGTGTGTATATATATATATATATATATATATATATATATATATATACATACAGGAGAAAAGAAGAGAGAGCGCACGCCCCATAGCGTAAAAAGGTACATTTCATTGGAATACAGAAGGAGGGGGGGGGGGATGAAAATCACTCACAAGGGTAAGTGATATAAAAGCAATTTGTGATAAATATCACCGCCAATCTGGTCAATCTGTGTCCAGAATCCACAGTTCAACTTGCACTTGATGCTGCAGAGATGGTAACTGGTGCAGAGATCCACAATTTGTATAGGGTTTATCATTCTATTTTATTAATGATTTTTTGATATTCCCCATTTTTCACTTGTCATGCACAATATCACTTTTGGCGCTACTTTATATGTTTCTTTTATATATATAGAATATGGAGTTTGCCATATTTAATATGATTTTATATGCAGAGAATAACAGCACAAATGTAATGATTTTATAATGATTATATATATATATATAATCATTATAAAATTATTACATTTGTGCTGTTATTCTCTGCATATAAAATCATATTAAATATGGCAAACACCACACACAATAATTTGACCAAGGCTCTGAGGTATAGTTATTCCTGATTCTGAAATGCATACTTAGAAGACAGCAGATGGGAGGCTGTGAGTATAAACCAACACCGCAGCTCAATAGAGCGTGCTTCAACTGAAGAGTGCAGGCGTCTCTGATTGTTTCAAATAATTATATCATTATACACCATCATTATTTACATGTAAAGAAACAAGGTTTTTTTTTTAGGTATTATTCATTCAGATTTTCTTCTTAGTCTTTTTATTGTACATTTAAAATAGAATAACATACAAAATGTGAATCTGGTTTTACAGTAACTTTTAAAAACACATAAACAGTGCTTATTGTATGTAATACATGTCACCGTTTTCACTCTTAAGATTCTTAAGTTTGGACATTCTTTTTTCTCCGACTTCCTCTTGTAAAATATGCATGGATAGACAGAAGTAAAAAACAAAAGGTTAGATGTGCAAAACAGTTCCCTCCCTCTGCATAATTATTTAATAAGGAAGTGGTACCACACTGTGTTTTAGCAGTAGAATGATAATGGTGTTTTCATATGTACCTTGGTGGGGAGCCACTGTACTTGTTTTGCCTTTTATGTTAAAACCTACTTAGAAGTTCTTTAAACAACTAAAGAGAAATTGTCAGCTCCTTAATGGTGATATTTTATATTTCATATTCACAGTAACTGCTTACAATATGACATATTACACAAATATATAAATATGAATGATCTATCTTTAGTGTACATCAGTTTAAACCAAATTATAAAAAAAAACATAAAGAGGAATGCTACTGCTGTATAATGTGTACAATGTTATCATGTATTGACCTGTAATCTTTTGTAATCGCCTCTTGCCTCCACGCTCTTAATTTTTTTCTTTATCCCCAAAAAGTTATATAAAAATCAATTTCTAAAAGGGGAACTCCTTGCTAGGGCCAAAATGAAAATATCTGGTTAAAGAATGTGGGTGGGAAACATCGGAGCAGACCTCTAGCAGACCATGGCCTTGTGGCTGTGAGACCCTGCAGGCTCGGTCAGGAGATCTACTCATAGAGGATACATGCCAGACCCAGGATTTGTGGTTAATACTACACACTTGCCATGGTTCCATCTACCTGCAACTGGAGGAACAGCAAGATACATTAATTAGATGCTAAGATAATTTTGAAGAGCAGCAGTACCACTTAGCTGGTGATATGCGATTGTAAACCATGTTTATTGTAAGGACATTTTTGTTTTCTGATTTTTGTACATATTAGTTCAAATGTAATGCACTATTGTATCTTTTGCGCTTTCTCTATTTCCTTCACAAAGTGAAAATATACATGTTTAATGATTTTAATCCAAGCTTTTGACACAATTAAGAGAAAATAAAAAAGTATTTTTAAAATATATTTAAACATTTAAAATATATTTAAACATTTAAAATATATTTAAACATTTTAATACTTCCATATTTTCGAAATGGTATGGAGAGGTTTTTCAGCCCTACCTGAATTTCTTTTTTATAAGACAGTCTATAAACTGGTAAATTCTTTATCAGACTTTATTCTTGTATTTTCTTGTGATTAAGCTAATTATGCTGCTATAATTGGTCAAAGTGGTAAATTAAAAGAACAATAATTATCAGATTTGTACCGTATAATGGTATTTTATTTAGTACTCCTGCTTTTATCATACAATTCTTGTATATATGTGTATATATATCTTGAACAATCAAGAGCATTAAGGGGTTAACAGAGAATGATAAATAAACCTAGTCTAGATGTAATGATTCCCTCCCACAGTACTCTCATAGACCTGCAGGGGCGCATAGCGGAGTCAAGTTCAGGCCTTCTGTGGGAATCTTCCACTGTTAGACCAGTGTATCCTGCCTGTGCTCATGGATGGATGTGAAACTTGGACCCTAATAAAAAAGATAATTTAGAAGCTTGAGAAAAATAAAAAAAAGTATGAAAATATATATTCTGGGTATTACCCAAAGAGACAAGAAAAAGAATAAATGGGTTCAGAAGAAAACAAAAGTCTGTGGCACCATCACGTGGCTGAAGAAATTAAAATGGTAGTCGGCCTGACATATAGCAAGAAGAAATTACAATCTCTGGACAAAAATGTAACAGATGTCAAAAGACAAAGAAGTCTAGGGACTAAGGAAACATAGCAGGTGTGTCGCAGGCATGAAGGAGGACACACGGAAGTCTCAATGGAATGAGAACAGTTGAAAAAAATATGCAAAGAGAGCATTACTGCAGGAAAAGCCATTTAGTAAGATCTGCAGGGAACAACCAAGGAGGAAGGACCCAACAAGTCATTCAGGAAAGAGTGAAAAAGCAGTAAACAAAGAGAGAAAGTGGTAGAGAGATGAAGTACAGATAGGTACTGTAAGTACAGTAGATAGATAGATAGATAGATAGATAGATAGATAGATAAATAGATAGATAGATAGATAGATAGATAGATAGATAGATAGATAGAGGAAATATAGGAAATACTGTAGATAGATAGTTACATAAAAGAGAACGAGAGACCGCAAGTTAACAATAATAATGAATGAACAGTGGAATACACTACCGACACACTTTATTGAAGTGTGGTCGGTACCGCAAGCCGGGAAATCTCCCGGCTTGCTAGTGGCCGCCCCTCGGCGTGCCGCGCGTCATAGACGCGCGGTCACGCGTCATCGGGAGCGTGCGCCCCCTGCACGCGTGTCCAGGGGCTCCCCGAGGGAGCCCTGGTGTCCCGCGATCGCGGGACAGCGGCAGGGGGTTCCGGGGGACCCGGCGGACCCGGCAGCGGTAGGGAGAGCGCCCCGATCGGAGGGCGCTCTTCCGCTGCTTCGGTGTGCGCCCGTCACACTCGGGCGCGCGCCAGGCTACTGCTGCGGCACAGAACGGGCAAATGCTCGAATAAACTGTGCCGCAGCAGTACATAATAAACACACAATACCAGCAAGCTCAAAAATCCAAAACCCACCACATCATATATATGTACATAGTAGTGTCAAAAATTGTGCTACTGAGCGTGGCCAAATGTATACAACAAAAGACAGAAATTCCCAATGCTACATCCAAAGAGACAAAAATACACAATAAATACACAATACACAATAAAATATCTCAACATACTCGTTAGTAAGGGTCCTCCATTCAAACCCTTTGGCCAAAGGGTTATAATCCTGCAAGCTATGTCACGCCATGACTAGTAAGCAGGTCCTAACACTAACTGTGGAAATTCTCTTTTACCTCTGCTGGAGGGTACACCTCCACAGTGGGTCTGTCCACACAGGAACATGAAAAAAAACTGCTACTTTAAAAAGTGGGGTGAGGTTAAACCCTGGTAGGAGGGGCCACTAACCTCCAAATAAATGATACCAGTTGAAAATTAAAATGAATAAACACACAATCCCAGCAAGCTCAAAATCCCTACATATATACTTTGCTAATATAATAAAAGCGTTGTATGGGACAGGCCCATGCGTCAAGATGTGTCAGACTGTAGCCAGTTCCTTCCGTTCCGTCTCGCTGTATGAACTGCTGGTGTCACCGTCTCAGCTTCTCTCCGGCAACCCGAATGAGCAGCCTCCACTTCCTGTTCAGCACGGCTCGTCTTAGATAGGAATCAGGGAACTTCTTTGCTGGTGTCTGATATTTGGCGTCTGAACTGCTCCACCACCGTAGTTCATTGACCACGTGACCCTACGCATTTCTTCAGACTCGGCGGATTTCATCAGGTGATGGACTATCCTTGTAATGGCTTACTTTTTATAATGCCTCAGCCCAATTGAACAATTACAAACCAAAGTGTTTTTGATAATTAATTTAGGTCATCTGTGCAGGATGATGATATATAATAGTGATAGTAATTGGTTGACATTATGCATATTACTAAAAATAGAAATCAACAATTAGAGGGGAAATTAATGAACTATATCATATATCATGAATAGCTATAAGAAAGAATTAACTATATAAAAGACAACATATAACCTAGATATTTAAACATTATTACACATTGCTAGACATTAAAACACATCCTATGTAACTGATGCTACTAATCGCATATATCAATTTGTTTGAAAACAAACGATTTGATTACAATTGATCTGCACATACAATAGTATAAAAATATTTAAATATGTGTCTATCAATGAATCTTCCTCATAACAGCAATAGGATTGCCAATATATATATATATAAAAAAAAAAAAAAATAAAAATAATAAAACCCATGTCAAAAAAATAAATAAAAAAAATACATAAAAATAAAAAAAATATATATTATAAAAAATAAAAACCCATGTGTGTGTGTATAAATAGACTAATTAAGTATACTAAATAAATAATAAACTTAAAATATTATATTTTATATGAATGTAAATAAATTTTATTTAAAAGCTTGATGTAATTGATCACACATTATAATATTATAAATAATAAAACAATGTGTAATTCTAAGGAAGAAATGAAACTTTCCATGGGGAGATGTATTTGAAAATATAATATGTAAAATAAAAAATAAAAATATAAATTGATTCTATGTATCAAACTAAATACCATAGAATTAACAAAATATAAAATATAAAAAATATATAGAAATTTATTAAATTTGAAATGAATAAGAAATGGAACGATTGAAAAGACATATTTACACTATAGTTATTTAATATTGGAATTATATATCCACCAATTTGAGAGAAAAAATTTTTTTAGCAACAGATAATTTATATATGTATGCCAATATATGTCCCATCTGAAAGACTAATTTGACACAAATGAATCATGTGAAAATGGAAAAAAAACAGAGGGATCATATTATTTGCCTCCAAAATGGATAATATCCAACCCAAGAATTGGAATGTTAATTTAATAGTTATACAATAATAATTTGTAAAACAGAAAAGAAAGAGAAGCGAACAAAGATCAAAGAATGGAGACCAACTACAAGATGCCAGCAATCCATTAAGTTATTATTAATATATATAAATAATATAAAGTATTTAATATAGTGAATAAAGATATACAGGCATACCCCGTTTTACGTACACCCGCTTTACGTACACTCACTAGTACGTACATTTATTTTGAGTTGCACCATACCCCTGTGTACGTACGCGTGCTTCGCGAGTACGGACACCAGGGGGCGGCGTGCGCACCTCAACACTCCTGCAACCTCCTTCATGCTTGTCTTCATTATGGTGCACTCGATCTCCCTGTTCTCTCTGCCCTCCGATCTGTCTCCGTTCCCCCTCCGATCTGTCTCTGTTCCCCCTGCACCCACGCTCCATAAATCAGCAGCTTAACCAGCGATTCCGCCCACACTTACTGCAGCCCGTGACTCTGCTTCCTCCGATCTCCCCCTCCTCACCCCTCCTCCCTCCTCAGAGCTCGTTCCTGTCTGCTGCAAACTTTGCATGTGATGTGAACTATGAGCAACAGTGAGGGGGAGGAGAAGATCGTCTGCTGCAATCTTTGCTTGTGTGTGTGTGTGTGTGTGACTGAGTGACAATGTGTGTGTGTATGTGTGTGTGACTGAGTGACAGTGTGTGTGTATGTGTGTGTGACTGAGTGACAGTGTGTGTGTGTGTGTGTGTGTGTGTGTGTGTGTGTGTGTGTGTGTGTGTGTGTGTGTGTGTGTGTGTGTGTGTGTGTGTGTGTGTGTGTGTGTGTGTGTGTGTGTGTGTGTGTGTGTGTGTGTGTGTGTGTGTGTGTGTGTGACTGAGTGACAATGTGTGTGTGTTGAGTGACTGTGTGTGTGTGTGACTGAGTGACTATGTGTGTGTGTGTGTGTGTGTGTGTGTGTGTGTGTGACTGAGTGACTGTGTGTGTGTGTGTGTGTGTGTGTGTGTGTGTGTGTGTGTGTGTGTGTGTGTGTGTGTGTGTGTGTGTGTGTGTGTGTGTGTGTGTGTGTGTGTGTGTGTGTGTGTGTGTGTGTGTCTGAGTGACAGTGTGTGTGTGTGTGTGTGTGTGTGTGTGTGTGTGTGTGTGTGTGTGTGTGTGTGTGTGTGTGTGTGTGTGTGTGTGTGTGTGTGTGTGTGTGTGTGTGTGTGTGTGTGTCAATATGTGTGTGACTGTGTGTGACTGAGTGACTGTGTGTGACTTAGTGACTGTGTGTGACTGAGTGACTGTGTGTGACTGAGTGACTGTGTGTGACTGAGCGACTGTGTGGGACTGAGTGACTGTGTGTGACTGAGTGACTGTGTGTGACAGTGTGTGACTGAGTGACAGTGTGTGACTGAATGCGTGTGTGCGTGATTGAGTGCGTGTGTGCGTGACTGAGTGAGAGTGCGTGACTGAGTGAGTGAGAGTGCATGACTGAGTGAGTGAGAGAGAGACTGACTGAGTGAGAGAGAGACTGAGTGATAAAGAGAGAGAGAGACTGACTGAGAGACTGACTGAGTGAGAGAGAGAGACTGAGTGAGAAAGAGAGAGAGAGTGACTGAGAGACTGAATGAGTGAGAGAGAGAGACTGCAAGAAGGAGAGAGAGACTGCGAGAAGGAGAGAGAGACTGCGAGAAGGAGCGCATGACTGCGAGAAGGAGAGAGCTGCTATACAGTACTGACCCGCATGCGCGCCTCTCATCTATTTGCTTGCTCCCATTCATTTTATTTGAATAAAGCCTACTGTATTTATTTTGGTTACAAATGTATTATTTACATCAGTTATGCACATATATGATGTTTGCAGTACAGTACATGCATTGTAAAGTGGAAAAAAGGTAGTGCTTCACTTTAAGTACATTTTCACTTTACATACATGCTCCGGTCCCATTGCGTATGTTAAAGCGGGGTATGCCTGTATATAATAATACATCTTTTATACTATATTAGTGAAAGCACTGTATGTTTGCCTGCCTGCCTGGATGTCCGGTGTCCCTAGCGGCAATCTCATTGGTCCCTTGGGCCGCCCACCCCCGCACACCTCTCATTGGCCTCACACACTCACACCACCCCCTTGGCCCGCCCCCCACACCTCGCATTGGCCTGAGGCGGAGTGACGGGCCAAAGGTCCACAAAAAAAAACAAAAAAAAAAACACACACACACACACACACACACACACACACCCTCTCTGTCCTCTCCCCCCCCCCCATCACACTCACCTCCCTCCCACTCCATTCCCTCCCGCTCCACTCCCTCCCCGGCGGCGCCCGAAAGCCGCTCCACTCCCTCCTGCTCCACTCACCTCCCTCTTACTCCATTCCCTCCCGCTCCACTCACCTCCCACTCCATTCCCTCCCAGTCCCTCCCCGGCGGGGGGACACGCGCCCACCTAAGAGGCGCCCGGAAGCCGCTCCATTCCCTCCCGCTCCACTCCCTCCCTGGCGGGGGTTGGCACACGCGGCACCTAAGAGGCGGCCGGAAGCTGCTCCACTCCCTCCCGCACTCACCTCCCTCCCGCTCTACTCCCTCCCGCACTCACCTCCCTCCCCGGCGGGGGGACACGCGGCACCTAAGATGGCGGCGCCCCGAAGGAGAGGTGACGTGTGTGTGTGTGTGTCACTGTGTGTGTGTGTCACTGTGTGTGTGTGTGTGTGTGTGTCACTGTGTGTGTGTGTGTGTGTGTGTGTGTGTGTGTGTGTGTGTGTGTGTGTGTGTGTGTGTGTGTGTGTGTGTGTGTGTGTGTGTGTGTGTGTGTGTGTGTGTGTGTGTGTGTGTCACTGTGTGTGTGTGTGTGTCTCACTGTGTGTGTGTCTCACTGTGTGTGTGTCTGTGACACTGTGTGTGTGTCTCTCACTGTGTGTGTGTCTCTCACTGTGTGTGTGTGACACTGTGTTTGTGTCTCTCACTGTGTGTTTCACTGTGTGTGTGTGTGTCTGTGTCACATGGGGGGGGCAGGAGGGGAGAGAGAGGGGGGGAGCGGAGAAACATACAGGGGGAGTGGAGAGGAGAGACCCGGAAATTTTAACCAACCCACCCCCCTCCTGTCCACTCTCCCCCCCTCCTCCTCCTGTCCGCTATCTCCCCCACACCTCCTCCCATCCGCTCTCTCCCCCACCTCCTCCTCCCGTCCGCTCTCCTCCCCCTCCTCCTCCCGTCCGCTCTCTCCCCCCCCTCCTCCTCCCGTCCGCTCTCTCCCCCCTCCTCCTCCCGTCCGCTCTCTCCCCCCCCTCTCCTCCCGTCTGCTCTCTCCCCCCCCTCCTCCTCCCGTCCGCTCTCTCCCCCCCTCTCCTCCTCCCGTCCGCTCTCCCCCCCCTCCTCCTCCCGTCCGCTCTCTCCCCCCTCCCTCCTCCCGTCCGCTCTCTCCCCCCCCCCTCCTCCTCCCGTCTGCTCTCTCCCCCCCCCTCCTCCTCCCGTCCACTCTCTCCCCCCCTCCTCCTCCCGTCCGCTCTCTCCCCCCCCTCCTCCTCCCGTCCGCTCTCTCCCCCCCCTCCTTCTCCCGTCCGCTCTCTCCCCCCCTCCTCCTCCCGTCCGCTCTCCACCCCCCCTCCTCCTCCCGTCCGCTCTCCCCTCCCCCCCCTCCTCCTCCCGTCCGCTCTCCCCTCCCCCCTCCTCCTCCCGTCCCGCTCTCCCCTCCCCCCCTCCTCACCCGTCCGCTCTCCCCCCCCCTCCTCCTCCAGCCCGCTCTCCCCCCCCCTCCTCCTCCTCTCCCGTCCGCTCTCTCCCCCCCCTCCTCTCCCGTCCGCTCTCTCCCCCCTCCTCCTCCCGTCCGCTCTCCACCCCCCCTCCTCCTCCCGTCCGCTCTCCCCTCCCCCCCCTCCTCCTCCCGTCCACTCTCCCCTCCCCCCCCCTCCTCCTCCCGTCGCTCTCTCCCCCCCTCCTCCTCCCGTCCGCTCTCCCCCCCCTCCTCCTCCCGTCCGCTCTCCCCCCCTCCTCCTCCAGCCCGCTCTCCCCCCCTCCTCCTCCCGCCTGCTCTCCCCCCCCCTCCTCCTCCCGTCCGCTCTCCCCCCCCTCCTCCTCCCGTCCGCTCTCCCCTCTTCCTCCTCCCGTTCCGCCTCTCCCCCCCTCCTCCTCCCGTCCGCTCTCCCCCCCCCCTCCTCCTCCTCCCGTCCGCTCTCCCCCCCCCTTCTCCTCCTCCCGTCCGCTCTCCCCCCCCTCCTCCTCCTCCCGTCCGCTCTCCCCCCCTCCTCCTCCCATCTGCTCTCCCCCCCTCCTCCTCCCATCCGCTCTCCCCCCCTCCTCCTCCGTCCGCTCTCCCCCTCCTCCTCCTCCTCCCGTCCGCTCTCCCCCCCCCTCCTCCTCCCGTCCGCTCTCCCCCCCCTCCTCCTCCTCCCATCCGCTCTCCCCCCCCTCCTTCTCCCGTCCGCTCTCCCCCCCTCCTCCCGTCCGCTCTCCCCCCCTCCTCCGTCCGCTCTCCCCCCCTCCTCCTTCTCCCGTCCGCTCTCCCCCCCCTCCTCCTCCCGTCCGCTCTCCCCCCCTCCTCCTCCTCCCGTCCGCTCTCCCCCCCTCCTCCTCCTCCCGTCCACTCTCCCCCCCTCCTCCTCCTCCCGTCCGCTGTCCCCCCCATCCTCCTCCTCCCGTCCGCTTCCCCCCCCCTCCTCCTCCTCCCGTCCGCTCTCCCCCCTCCTCCTCTCCTCCCGTCCGCTCTCCGTCCGCCCTCCCGTCCGCTCTCCGTCCGCCCTCCCGTCCGCTCTCCGTCCGCCCTCCCGTCCGCTCTCCGTCCGCCCTCCCGTCCGCTCTCCGTCGCTCTCCATCCGCCCTCCCGCCCGCTCTCCGTCCGCCCACCCTCGCGCCCGCTCTCCGTCCGCCCTCCCCGCCCGCCCTCCCGCCAGCTCTCGTCCGCCCTCCCGTCCGCTCTCCGTCCGCCCTCAGTTCCGCCCTCCCGTCCGCTATCAGTCCGCTCTCCGTCCGCCCTCCCGTCCGCCCTCCCGTCCGCTCTCCCTCTCCTTCCGTCCGCTCTCCCTCTCCTTCCGTCCGCTCTCCCTCTCCTTCCGTCCGCTCTCCCCCTCCTCCTAGCGGGAAATTTAACTCACGGGCAACGCCGTGTCTCTCAGCTACACACACACACACACACACACACACACACACACACACACACACACACACACACACACACACACACACACACACACACACACACACACACACACACACACACACACACGTAGACACACACCACACACACATGTAGGCACACACACACACTCACACACACACATGTAGACACACACACATGTAGGCGCACACACACACACACACACACACACACACACATGTAGTCACACACACACACACATGTAGGCACACAGCACACACACATGTAGGCACACACACACACGTCGACAGACACACACACATGTCTACAGACACACACATGTAGACACACACACATGTAGACACACACACATGTAGACAGACACACACACACACACACACACATGTAGACAGACACACACACGTAGACAGACACACACACACACGTAGACACACACACACACACCTATACACACACACACACACACACACACGTATACACACAGACACACGTATACACACAGACACACGTATACACGTAGATACACAGACACACAGACACACAGACACATGTAGACACATGTAGACACATGTAGACACACAGACACGTAGACACACGTACACACGTACACACGTACACACACAGACACACGTACACACACAGACACACGTACACACACAGATACACGTACACACACAGATACACATACACACACAGACACACGTACACACACAGACACACGTACACACACAGACACACGTACACACACAAACACGTATACACACACACACGTATACACACACACCTATACACACACCTATACACACAGACACACGTATACACACAGACACACGTATACACACAGACACACGTATATACACACACACGTATACACACGTATATACACACACGTATACACACGTACACACACACACATATACACATACACACGTAGGCGCACGCATACACACACACGTAGACACACGTATACACACACACATGTAGACACAAGTACAAACACACACGTGTACACACACGTATTCACACACGTATACACACAGGCACACACACACGTAGACACACACACACGTACACACACACACACACACGTACACACACACACACACGTACACACACACACACACACGTACACACACACACACACGTATACACACACACACACACGTATACACACACGTATACACACACGTATACACACACACACATAGACACACACACACACACGTAGACACATACACACACGTAGACACACACGCACGTAGACACACACACATGTACACGTAGACACGTACGCACACATATGTACACGTATACTCACACACATGTACACGTACACACACACATGGAGACATACACACACACACATGTAGACATACACACACACGTATACATACACATAATGTATACACACACACACATGTATACACACACGTGTATACACACACGTATACACACACACACACACGTGTATACACACACATGTATACACACACACACACACGTGTATACACACACACACTATCCCCAGCACCACCACATCAGCACACCGCTATCCCATGCCCCCCCAGCACACTGGCATTCTCGGCTCCCCGCCATTCTCAGCCCCCATCAACACCATCAGCACCCACACATCGGCACCTTTGCACCTCCCCCATCGGCACAACCACATCCGCACCCCCACATCAGCACCAAACCCTCCCAAATCAGCACACCGATACAATCACCATCAGTACAGCCACAGCAGCACTACCACCGCACATGGGCCGCGTTGACCACTCCTCACCCAAATGCCACACCCACACCACAAACATCCCCGGGCAACGCCGGGGCTCTCAGCTAGTTTATAATATAATATAATATAAATGTAATTCTTTCTAATATATATGTGTGATTAAAAATTACTAAATTATTATGAAATATATATATGTATTTATTCTCTAAATTAAATATATATAACAATGTGTGTTATTATTTGACTATAAAGTATGTGATCTTGTGGATAATAGCGCTAAAACAATTGCAATTCAATAGGGAAATAGTTATTAAGCAAGCTGATAAGGGTGGGGGAATTGTAATTATGAGTGTAGATTTCTACTTTCAGGAAGCACAGAGGATTTTGGGAGATAATAAGACTTTCCACATCCTCTATGCTGCCATCTGGTAACTAATTGGGCATAATAATACTTCTGAGTTGAACTATCTTTTCAATAGATTTCCTAAGTTATCGATATTTTATTTTATCCCTAAAGTGCACAAATGTTTAAAAAATCTGCCAGGGAGACCGATAATTTGGGGATTGATTCCATATCCCAGAATTTATCGGAATATACTGATTTTTTTGCAATCGTATGTTGTCCAACTACCCACCCTCTTACGTGACACTACCCAAGTGATCAATTTATTGGATCAAATGGAGTGGGATAATGTATACCTTTTGTGATCTGTGATGTCACAGCACTCTATACCAGCATTAATCATTAATCATATGCAGGGCATAGAGGCTGTAGAGGAATTTGTAAAATAAGATGAGGATATGACAAATGAACAATCGGACTTTATCTTTAAGAGTATTGAGTAGGAGAAACATGTGTGGGTTGGCGACAGACTTGGCATGGGCCTGCTCCTCTGGTACAGGTATATAGATACTGTAACAAATCTTTGTCCGGAAGGGAAACGAGTCAGCGGCTTTAGACCATTAACAATTTGAATCATAACTATATAACCATATATTCGTCTATAATATATATTATTTCTAACTGTGCATGCAATGTCTTGTATATAATGTAACCATGTATTATTTTTCATCTTAACTCTACGCCCAGGACATACTTGAAAACGAGAGGTAACTCTCAATGTATTACTTCCTGGTAAAACATTTTATAAATGAATAATATGAAATTTAAATTCACTCATAGTATAAGTAAACAAGAGATTCAATTTCTAGATTTGAACCTTTACATACATGAAGGGAACATAAATTGTAAAACACATTTTAAATCCATTGACTGTAATACGTATATCCACAGAAAGAGCTGTCACTATGACAAATGGTTGGATAATATTCCCAAGGGCCAGATATGAAGGGTCATGATGGATTTTACCTCTGATCAGAACAATCAACCATTTTGAGAAAGAGATTTTTAGAAAAAGAATATGACAAAAACACATTAGCCAATGGAATGCAGGAGGTAACTACAATGGAACGAAAAGATCTTTTAAAGCCCCAAAAAGATGTTAAAGGGAAGGATATGAAAAATGTTATCCATTGTATTACCCAATATAATAACGAGTCACATAACATAAGGAATATTATTGGTAAACACTGGCCTATTTTGAAACAAGATCCAGTCCTCAGTGTCCTTTTACTGGATAGATCGCAAATTGTTTTTACTAAAGCTCCAAACTTGAAGGACAAATTGACCCCAAGTGCTGCAAGAAAAAAACATGTGACCAATAATGAATGTGCTAGAAGAAATGGAGAGACACCCTAGTGCATGCATATACTGATGATATCTGGTAGCACTGATGGTGAACCAAGTTTCCCACAAAATGTGCAGTAATAGAAATTTAAACAAATAACATGTATTAAAAATATATATAAAACATACAATTGAATAGCTCCTAATAATAGGAGTCTACTATGCATTTAAACCTGTATCTTGATTAAGCTTAATCAACCTGCATAATACGTACACACTATTAATAAAAAATACAGAGAGATATGTCCAAGTATTGGACTATTGTAGAAAAGTAGATGTATAAACCCTCCGTACTATAAAAGGTTGATTATTGTTACAATATGTCCAAGGTTGGATTTCAATCTGTTTTGGTGCTAAAACACAATAAAACCCTAAAGCTTACAGTTTCCTTTTATCAATGGAAATGTTGATTGAAGACGGTGTGGATTGCACACCAAATATGAATGCATTATGGTACCTGAGCTATTAATTAAATATCTTCTTAAAGAGGTATATTTGTTTGTGGATATAGGAGTTCATCAACAGGAAGATAAATCTTGTTGACATTTTTAGATTAGTACTCTACTATTATCCGTGGAGCTTGTTTTTTTAAGAGATCCTAATGCTGCATATATAGTTGGTTTGTAGATTCTTATGCCGGTAACACAGTTCATACATCATTTTTACTCATGGACTCCCATCGATGGTAATGTGGTTCTCCGTTGTTACTCACTACCCGATTTTGGCATGGAGTCTGCTCTCTGTACATGAAGGTGACTCCAGCTAGAGTGTCCGTTCTTCTTCTGTATTAGTCAGAACTTCTGGCAAGGTACTTACATTGGATGCTCTAGTAGCTTGTAGCCATCTCTTTTGAAACTGGTATTTCTTACTCCAGCTCCACTTCGACGTGGTATCCACGGAAGGCTCAGGTTCCATGGCAAGCTCTGCTCTGATCCACCGCGTATCCCACACGAGGCACAGCAAACTGGGAAGATGTCTCCTCCTTGCCGATTCGGTTTGGGGCCAAACGCAGGTGAAGGTGTGTGTGTGTAGGTGCTGCAGTACGGGTGCTCACAAGTCACAGGTGTCCCACCCTACGCGTTTCACCAGTCTTTGGTTTCATCAGAGGTATAATTACTGCTATAGGAGACTTCCTTATATTGCAATTGCATATATAGATTTGGTTTATTTCTTAGCAATTTTTTAACTTAATTATAATGTATGCTCGTTATTTAGCATTTGTATTCTTCCATACAGTATATTGTTTTTCTCTTTTTTTGTGTTTAACACACTTCATTGAAATATTTTAAGAACATAGATGATCACATATTTAAATAACACAAATTATTTATTTGTATTGAAATGCTTTCACTAGATTGTGTATAATAAGCAAGACGCAAGAAAGATGCTTTTTTTGTATCTCTGCAATTTAGTATGATGTGTTAGGTTTAAACAAAGAATAACAAATACATAGTCACAAAGTGTCCTCTATATCTAGTGATCCAATGCACTATATATTCTGGAGGGTGTTGCTGCCATCTAAAGGCTATGATTAAATATTCCCAATGAATATTGCCATTGATTGGCTCCTATTATACTGATGTGAACAGTATAAACGAAGATGTTTGGAAAGACCTTTTCCCATAATTTAATATAGACAAAATGGAGAACTCCAAAAAATTGTTGGGCACCAATAATATAATTTTAATTAAGCACATAGATAGTGTAGGGCTTAATTCAAATTCAAAGAGCATTATTTAAAAATCTAATAATACTTTAAAAAATTTATTATATTTACACTATAAACTTATGAAATCAGAAACATATCCAACTATTTAGTAGATTTTAAAGATAATTCATAGACAAACATGATTTAAGGATAGATACAGCTTCATGTCAAGTGGTACTGTATATCATAGAAAATAGTATTTGAAACAGAATTAAGCAGTGTTTTATGATATCATGTGATGATTCCTAATGTTATACTGCACCGACACACTTTATTCGAGCAAATACCCAGTATGTACCTGGCAGATACCTGGAATGCGCTGCTCCTCACCTCTGACAAGCCCCGTTGCGTTTGCCTTCCCAGCCTGGGTTCATGCCTGGCTGACGGGCGGCTGATCTGTTAAATGATAATGATTAGGATTTAATAGGCTGCAATGCTTCGCGTGTCTACCAGATGGCATAAATTCATGAATTGTAATGCAGTATATATATATATATACTGTGCAGTATAGCAGCCAGTGGGAATAAAATGCTTCAATCCCTGCCTGGAAAATACCTCAATGCACTCGGGCAGAAAACAGTCACAAACCTCAATACACCCGGGTATACCCGAATTCGTGGGACTAGCCGAGCTCGAATAAAGTGTGTCGCCAGTGTAAATGATTCATCAATGGATATCGCATATGAAAACACATTTTGATTTAAACATAAGATCCCAGATTGGAGTCGATGTTACTGCACCGACACACTTTATTCGAGCAAATACCCGGTATGTACCTGGCAGATACCTGGAATGCGCCGCTCCTCACCTCTGACAAGCCCCGTTGCGTTTGCCTTCCCAGCCTGGGTTCATGCCTGGCTGACGGGCGGCTGATCTGTTAAATGATAATGATTAGGATTTAATAGGCTGCAATGCTTCGCGTGTCTACCATATGGCATAAATTCATGAATTGTAATGCAGTATATATATATATATACTGTGCAGTATTGCAGCCAGAGGGAATAAAATGCTTCAATCCCTGCCTGGAAAATAACCCAATGCACTCGGGCAGAAAACAGTCACAAACCTCAATACACCCGGGTATACCCGAATTCGTGGGACTAGCCGAGCTCGAATAAAGTGTGTCGCCAGTGTATGTCCCAGGGTGGGTTAAAGTTTTAAGGGTGTAAATCCAGTAGGATTCCCGCTGTGAAATTTTCTTAATAAAGTCTCCCCCCTTCCAATTGGGTTGCACCAACTCAATGCAACCAAATCTTAGGCTGTCTTGTTTACATTGATGTGTCTCTTTATAGTGTTTGGAAACACTGTGTGTCTCCACACCTCGCTCTATGTTGCATATATGTTCAACAATGAACACTTTTAACGTTATTTTGGTTCTTCCCACATACTGGGTTCCGCATCCACACGATAGGAGGTATACGACCCCTTTGCTATTACAAGATATAGTTTCTTTGATGGTAAATTTTTCTTTAGCGACACTTGACATGAATTGATCTATCTTACTTGGTTGTGTTTTATTGCAATGACAGGCCCTGCAGTTCATACATTTGTAGAAACCTTTGGAGCCTTTTTGTAATCATATTTTTGCTTTACATTCTTTCAGGAAACCTGGTACCAGGCTGTCTAAAATTCCTCACATTGGAGTACACCACCTTTGGTCTCTGTCAGGATCGGCCTTAGGAGACTGTCTCTTTGCAGTAAGTGCCAGTGTCGTCTCAAGATTCTTTCAATATGTTGTGACCCACTGCTACAGTATATTGAGTAATAAATGGAATGAATGTATCCAAATTTCCAATTAGTTCCTCTTTACTTATTTTATAAGTTAAGGCCCCCTGTCTTTCTATCGCAAAAATTATCTGAAAGGCTTTGTCTACTGTCAGTCTACATCACATTTACATTCTATAAATTTATCTCTGAGAGAGGTTGCCTGACTATTGAAATTCTCCTCCTTGGACCAATTTCGTTTTAACCTACGAAATTCTCTATAAGGGATATAATCTAAAAATTGTTTTTTATGTGAAACATACAGGACCCCTATAAGCTCATATTAAACCCCCAAAATAACCACAACATATATATATATATATATATATATATATATATATATATATATATATATATATAGGCACTGTACGTGTATTGGCGTCTTTGGATGTAGCACTGAGCTCTGTCTGTGTTTCATGTTCTGTCTCTGGTATTAAACATTGTTTTTTATGGTTGCTGGGGGCTAATATGAAATTATTACAACTAACCGGTTTGATAAAATGTTTTAGTACATATTGCTCCATTTTCAATTTTTATTTCCAACCAAAAATTCAATACAAGTCCATCTGTGCTGATGTGGTAGGTTGTAGAAGGCAAAGTCCCGGCATACGGTCTTCAATATAACAAATTTAATTAGACCTCTATTGTTGTCAGCTCTCACCTTGACAAAGACTGCATGGCAGTCGAAACGTTGGTTCTTTTTTGCTAAATGAAATTTGTTAAATTGCAGCCTGTGTGCCTGGACTTTGCCTTATACATGTGATACGCTGGGGATGTTGCAGGACTGTCCCTGATTGTCCGTGGGCACCGGCAGGTGATATCTTGTCTATTAGAAGTTTATTGTGTGCCAGACTACATCCTACTACTAATGTGGTAGGTTAACATCACTGGCGTTGATGATTCTAAAAAATTCCAGCAGAGTATCTTCTGGACCCCTCCAGACGATGACCACATCATCGATGTACCTGCGCCAAAGCACCAGACTCGCACCGAAGTTGTTATTCGACCATATATTATGGTCCTCCCACCGACCCATGAATAAGTTGTCGTAGCTCGGCGCGAATCTGGTCCCATTGCAGAACCTTTAATTTGCAGGTAGTGGTCATCATCATACCAGAAAGTATTGGGCCTTATAATGTATTTGATCCCTTTGTCTATGAACTCAATTTGTGGCTCAGCAAGATCCCTGGCTTTCTTTAGATTATACAGTGTGGCGTCACATCCCTGCGTGTGGTCAATACACGTATACAGGGCTGTGACGTCACACGTTGAAAAAAAGAAGTCCTCCCATACCAGAATCTCCAAAATTTTCAGGATTTCACTTGTGTCCTGCAAGTACGATTTTAATCCCTTAATTTAAGGTTGCAATAATACATCAAAGTACTCTGAGAAATGTTGGGTCAATGACCCAATCCTCGATAGTATTGGTCTCCCAGGTGGGTTTTGGATGTCTTTGTGTATTTTTGGGATATAGTAGAACACAGGTATAATTGTATTTGGTGTATAAATGTAATCATATTCCTTTTTACTAAGGATTTCCATAGCCAGTCCTTCATCCAAGATTTGCTTTAGTTCACTTTGGAAATTTGCAATTGGATTACTCCTTAATTTTGTGTAGTTGTGTCTCCCAAAAGTCTGAGGGATTCTTTCTTATAGTCTGATGCATCTAGAATAACAATCCCCCCCCCACCCCCTGTTTTTCTGCTGGTATAATAACAATTGCAGTGTTTTCAGAAAGCTCATGCAATGCTTTTGTTTCATTCATGGTGACATTAACTCATCTGGGATGAATGACCTGTGTATCAATTTTGTCAATGTCATCTTCTACAAGTTTCTGAAATGTCTCCAGGAACGGACCTTTGTAGAATGTTTGGAAGAATTTGGAGTCGTGTTTTAATGATGTATGTCTATACTAAGTGTCTACTGTATTTATACTCATAATTGGATTTCTGGCACTAATTTCTGTACTGGATTTAAAAAAATATCTCTTAAAGGCTGTTGCAGGGTACATGCAACTACACACGTGGGTTTCTTGACAAGGCTTATTTATTTAGCCTTAAAAAATATACAGCACACAAAACAAAAATAGCTTTTCTTCAGCAGACAAAACAAAATTCCTTGTCTTCAGCATGGCAAACAAAAGAGCTTCTCTTCAGCAAGGTAAACACAACAGTTCATAACACATGTACTTTGCAAAACAGACCTCAAATCAAGCTGTTCTCTCTCCAGAGTTTCAGGGTATTTCCCTGCTTCCGACAGTATACAAAAAGACAGACCTTATAGCAGTAATCTAGTTCAGTATTCCACTCCTGTCTTCTGACCAGCTAGGCTGCACATCCTGGGATTTTTAACACACCTTGATTAGGCAGCTGGGATCCAACTAATTGCCTGAGCTTCCCAGCTGAAGTTAACCTATTCACTGCTGCACTGCAGACTAAACATATGTCTGCCAGGCATATAGTTGGTGGCTTTTATTTACCCTGTCACAAGGGTCATACTCCTTACAGTATATATTTTTGAAGATCAATGTAAGTTTGAAACTTGATTATTTTGCATGATGGAGCAAAATTAAGCCCTTTCTGTAGGACAGATTTATGATATACATTTAAGGAAAATTTACTTAAATTAAATATTCCTTTGTTAGTTGTTTTTATTTGTTCACCCTTTTTGTTTCTCTTATGTCCTCCTCCGCATCCTCTCTTTTTGAATCCTTCCTTTTTAGTGATTGGGACATGTGGTTACATACTCTTTTCTGTTAATTATGCTGTTTATTTGTCCCTTTTTTCAGTAGGTACCTCGTCCTAAAAAGACATTTCCTTTTTGTCATTATGTCTCTGTTTGTTATCTCTTTTATCTTTATGATTTCTGTTTCCTTTATAGTTTCTATTGTCACAGAACCGCTAAGGCAATGAAGGAGTTAATCACCAGTGCCATGCTTATTGTGGGTAGCGGGGGTGAGTGAAGGTGGTAATTGGCCCTTGGTGGGTGTTTAGGCCTTGCGGGGGGCTTGCGGGTGGACTTAACCACTTCATTACCATAGCAGTTTACACTGCAAAGGTAATGAAGGGGTTAACCCCTCCCGCTACCCACCCGGTAGGCCTAAAAACCCATCCTTGGGGCTAATACCCCCTTTACCCACCACTGCTACCCACAATGAAAAAAATACACACAACAGCCACCTCCTAGGCCACCAAAAAACATTAAAATATTTAATAAACAACAATACATAACACACCCACCCCTTGTGCCCCCACATAAAAATATTATTAAATTTTTTAGAAACTGGATTAATACCACAGGCTGGTGGGGGTCCCCGGTTGTCCCCGTGGTTGTCCGTGGGCCACACAGGACACCCCGGGGGTTCCCATGGGTGTCTGTGGGCCCTTGGTTGGTCCCTGCAGGTGTCATGGGTCCCCACAAGGGTCCCCTCAGGTGTCTGGGGGCCTCAGATTGTCCTCATGGGTGTCCGGGGGTCCTCGGGTGGTTCTCATGGGCGTCTGTGGGTCCTCGGATGGACCTCGTGGGTCCTGCTGGACTGCAGTACCATTCCTGTATTTAAAAAAATAAAAAAACATGGCCTTCCATTCAATAAATACACCTCCCCCCTAACACCAGACACATGCAGTACAGTAATCTGTAAAATAACTATTATCCAGATATGGATAATAGATTATTTGCCCATTATTAAACACAACATTAGGCAGCCAGCATAAATAAAGTAAATAAAAACCGTTGTACTTACCCCTGCCAACATGAAAGGCATCCTCGTCAGCATACTGCAGGTACATGTCCTCCGTTGCCAAAAAGAATACATAAAAATACAATCTAATGGCCCCTAGCCCATTAATCCCCTTAGCGGTTAATAACCGCTATATTAATTAAGGGGTTATCCCTCCCTCCCCCACTACCCACCGGGAGGCCTAACCACCCACCCCGGACCCACTATAATCACCTACTGTACCCATTGAGTGGCATAGTAGTACATCATAACCATATAATATATAGCAGCAGTTAATGGTCACACTAATACAAAAGTATGAATGTCAAAAATACACATTAATAAAACAGATACAACATGCACCTAAACACCTATAAACAAAAATTAAAAGCACTAGCCAATCTAAAAAAAGATTAGCTAAATAAACGAAAAACCACTAGCCAATCAATTAAAGAAATAAAACCACTATGCATTCAGTAAAATAATTAAAACCACTATGCAATCAATTACATAAATCATACCACTAGCCAGAAAATACATTTAATACCTAAAAGCAGTAACCAACACAACAATTAATTCATACAAGCACTAGGAAATACATTAATTAAAACCAGTAGCCACCAAAAAAACATAATTAAATAAAATTGCTAACCAATCTGTAAAAAGAAAAAAACAAGCAATCACAATTCATATCAATTTAATCTAAACAATAAAAAGAAATAGAAAATATAAATCAATATAAGAAATGCATTTGCCAAAAAATGCATCGGCTCCCACTGTATTCATCTGTACCCTAAACAGGCACCGATTAATACATTAGCAGTCAATGGGCAATGAAAAACATAAAACAATAAAAATCCAATCAAAAAACCTGTAAAAATAAAAGTACATACAGTACATTTAATATCTATCTTACTGTACCTTTAGAAGTGTTGGCCCTCCAAATCCTGGGGAATCAGCAAGCTCCTGTACCGTGATGTCACGAAACGCAATCCAACGCCATCCACCGTGAAGATCCAGGACAGGTAACAAAATTCTTCTTTCATTAATCTACCATATCTTCTGTCTTTATCTTCAACTGTTAATCTAATAACCCTATATTAAAGCCACAATGTTGACCTGTCGGCTTCTAGAGCTCAAATGAGACGTCACGGCCTTAAATATGGTCTGTGACGTCACATTTGGGCGGAAAATGATTCATGAACCATCTGATTGGCTGTGAAAACTATATGCCCCTTTTAAAAAAAATTATGTTACGTCATGAAAGGGACTGAAGCCAGCCAATCAGAATGGCTGTGCTTCCTTTCCCTTTACATGATGTCACCAAATCCAACCTGACTGCTGTCACATGGTATTTTAACCAATCAGACTGTGAGAACTATATACCCAAGTTGATTGGTTGTAGTAGAGCATGTGACAATGTAATTCTTGGGAAGGGATGTGACGTCATCCAATAGGAGGCACATGGTCTACTACAACCAATCAGATTGGGGATTTAGTTCTCACAATCTGATTGGCTGAACTACCATGTAACTGTGGCTACAGTATGTGGGTTTGGTCACGTCATGTTAAAGGGGAATGAAGCACAGTCATTCAGATTGGCTGGATTCAGTCCCTTTCATGACGTCACATAAAAAATAAAAAAAAGGGGCACATGTTTTCACAGCCAAATTCAAGTACTTGAATTTGTCAGGTTAAAAGTCAAATTACATTACAATTTATTATGGAAAGTAAATAGCTGAACACCTTTTTTTGACACATTGATTATAATCACACTTTAACAAGTCATGTAAAATGTAAAAACAAAACTTTGTGAAACTTAGTATGTATTACACCATGATCATATGGTTATCTTAAGTTAATTGTTACCTGGCTGAGTCAAGGGCAGGCTGATCATAAAAGACATAAGATTAAAGACTGCAATGTTGCATACTGTACTAACCTAATGTCTTTGTTTATACTACACCTTGTTTTCATAGTATTAGTTCCATCACTGCTTGTTTTTTCTAGTTTTCTTTAAAGGTTTTTACTACACGTAGAAAGTATATTTAAAGCCCAAATGTCAAATTCTGATCCTTTATTTAAAATAAATACTCGTGAGCAGCGACACACATGTTAAATATTACCGTTAACTTGCTGTATTTGTTTTTTTTCTAAAACATCGGCACAGTTCTTATGTGCTGTGATGTTTACATATCATATTTAATGTATATGTAAACTTTATGTAATTTTGTGTGGGTGAACAAAGTCAAATTAGAAACGAGGAATCAGAAATATTTTGATACATGCACTAGGAATCAATGCATATTCTTCTTTAAAACCCTCTATTTGGTTTACAGTATCTGAATTCTGCAGCACATTTAGTAAACTGATCGCTCAACATACAGTATCAGCAGATTCCTTTGTGTATTTAAAAAAAAAAATATTGAGGCATTATCAATTTGCACCTACAGTAGATTCTCTAATGTCTACGCAACTAGTTTGCTCTAATATTTGCCCTATGTACACGGATAATCATATTAAATAAAAAAAAACTGCTCCAGATTTATTTACAAAATTAAATGTCAAGTAAGATTTTTTTTTTGTCTTCAGTAAAACTGGTTTGGTTGTTTTGCCCACAGATGGAAGACTTTGATACATAACATTTATTCAGTACACATTTTGTAATTTTACCATGAAAAATCTTATCAAATGGAAACAAGCAAATCTTGATTTCATTTCTAGGATGTATTGTATTGTATTGTATGTCTTTATTTATATAGCGCCATTAATGTACATAGCGCTTCACAGTAGTAATACATGGGGTAATCAAATAAATAGCAGATAATATAAATAACAGATCATGGGAATAAGTGCTTTAGACATAAAAGTAACATTTCGGAAGAGGAGTTCCTGCCCCGAGGAGCTTACAGTCTAATTGGTAGGTAGAACGTACAGAGACAGTAGGAGGGAGTTCTGGTAAGTGCGTCTGCAGGGGCCCAAGCTTTATGTATCGTGTTCAGAATATCCACAGTGCTATTCATATGCTTCTTTAAGCAAGTGTGTCTTAAGGTGGGTCTTAAAGGTGGATAGAGAGGGTGCTAGTCGGGTACTGAGGGGAAGGGCATTCCAGAGGTGTGGGGCAGAAAGTGAGAAAGGTTTAAGGCGGGAGAGGGCTTTAGATACAAAGGGGGTAGAAAGAAGACATCCTTAAGAAGAACGCAAGAGTCTGGATGGTGCATAACGAGAAATTAGGGATGAGATGTAAGGAGGGGCAGAAGAGTGTAAAGCTTTAAAAGTGAGGAGAAGAATGGAATGTGAGATGCGGGATTTGATCGGAAGCCAGGAGAGGGTTTTCATGAGGGGAGATGCTGAGACAGATCTAGGAAAGAGCAGAGTGATTCTGGCAGCAGCGTTTAGGATAGATTGTAGGGGAGACAGGTGAGAGGCAGAAGGCCGGACAGCAGGAGGTTACAGTAATCAAGACGGGAGAGAATGAGGGCCTGAGTCAGAGTTTTAGCAGTCGAGCAGCAGAGGAAAGGGCGTATCTTTGTTATATTGCGGAGGAAAAAGCGACAAGTTTTAGAAATGTTTTGAATGTGAGGGGCGAATGTGAGAGAGGAGTCGAGTGTGACCCCTAGGCAGCGTGCTTGGGCTACTGGGTGAATGATTGTAGTTCCAACAGTAATGTGGAAGGAGGTAGTAGGGCCAGGTTTGGGAGGAAGTATGAGGAGCTCTGTTTTAGCCATGTTGAGTTTAAGGCGGCGGAGGGCCATCCAGGATGATATAGCAGAGAGACATTCAGAAACTTTGGTTTGTACAGCAGGTGTAAGGACAGGTGTTGAAAAGTATATTTGTGTGTCGTCGGCATAGAGGTGATATTTAAACCCAAAAGATGTTATTAGGTCACCTAGAGAGAGTGTGTACAGAGAAAAAAGAAGAGGTCCCAGGACAGAGCCCTGGGGTACCCCCACAGAGAGATCAATAGAGGAGGAGGAGGTGTTAGCAGAAGAGACACTGAAAGTACGATGGGAGAGGTAGGATGAGATCCAGGATAGAGCTTTGTTCCGAATACCTACACTACCGACACACTTTATTAGAGTGTGGCCGGTACCGCAAGCTGGGAGATTTCCCGGCTTGCTAGTGGCCGCCCCTCGGCGTGCCGCGCGTCATAGACGCGCGGTCACGCGTCTTCGGGAGCGTGTGCCCCCTGCACGCGCGTCCAGGGGCTCCCCGAGGGAGCCCTGGTGTCCCGCGATCGCGGGACAGCGGCAGGGGATTCCGGGGGACCCGGCGGACCCGGCAGCGGTAGGGAGAGCGCCCCGATCGGAGGGCGCTCTTCCGCTGCTTCGGCGCGCGCCCGTCACTCTCGGGCGCGCGCCAGGCTACTGCTGCGGCCAAGAACGGGCAAATGCTCGAATAAACTTGGCCGCAGCAGTAGAGTATGGAGAATGTGGAGGAGAAGAGGGTGGTCCACTGTGTCAAATGCTGCAGAGAGGTCGAGTAATATGAGCAGAGTGTAATGACCTCTGTCTTTGGCAGCATGGAGGTCATCAGTTATTTTAGTGAGGGCTGTTTCGGTGGAGTGAGCAGAGCGGAAGCCAGATTGTAGAGGGTCTAGGAGAGAATAGGTGTTGAGAAAATGGAGCAAGCGAGAGAATACAAGACGTTCAAGGAGTTTATAGGCAAAAGGCAGGAGGGAGACAGGTCGATAGTTAGAAAGACAGGTAGGGTCAAGCTTGTTGTTCTTGAGTAATGGTATGACTGTTGCATGTTTGAAGGAGGATGGAAAGGTTCCAGAGCAGAGGGAGGAGTTAAAAATGTGTGTGAGCGTAGGGATTATAGTAGGAGCTAGAGGTTTTAGGAGATGGGAGGGAATGGGGTCAAGAGGGCAAGTGGTAGAGGGAGAGGAGGCGATCAACAGCGACACATCCTCCTCTGAGACAGTGGAAAAAGAGTCAAGGGAGGCAGAAGGAGAGTTAGGAAGAGGTGTAGGATGGGAGGAAGAAACAGAGGGGATGTTCTGCCGTATGGATTCCACCTTTTCCTTAAAATAGTCAGCAAAGTCCTGAGCGGAGATGGAGGAAGGAGAGGCAGCTGAGGGTGGTTTGAGTAGAGTATCAAAGACAGAGAACAGTCGGCGTGGGTTAGACTTGTGCATGTTGATTAGTGCAGAAAAATAGGCTTGTTTAGCTTGCGAGAGGGCAGAGTTGAAACAGGATAGCATAAATTTGTAGTGAAGGAAGTCTGCGAGAGTGTGAGACTTCCTCCAGAGGCGTTCAGAGGAACGAGTGGAGGAACGCAGCATGCGCGTGTGGGAATTTAGCCAGGGTCTAGGGTTAGAAGGGCGAGTGCGGCAGAGAGAAAGCGGGGCATGTAGATCAAGAGACGAGGACAAGGCAGAGTTGTAGTTCCTGACCAGGTTGTCAGGGTCTGTAGCAGAGCTGAGAGAGGAGAGGGTGGAGCTTAAAGTGGACTCAAAGTCAGGTAAGTGAATAGAGCGCAGGTTTCTGCAGAACCGGGGGGTAGATGGAGGTGGAGAAGGGGAGAAGCGAGATAGAGAGAATGAGATGAGGTGATGGTCAGAGAGAGGAAAAGGGGAAATGGAGAAATCAGAGAGAGAAAAGTTTTTAGTGAAAACCAGGTCTAAGTAGTGGCCATCCTTGTGGGTGCTGGCTGCAGTCCACTGTTGAAGGCCAAAAGAAGAGGTTAGAGAAAGAAAGCGGGAAGCCCAAGGGAGAGAGGGGTCATCAATGTGGCAATTGAAGTCCCCAAGGAGAAGAACAGGGGAGTCTGAGGAGAGAAAGAAAGAGAGCCAGGATTCAAAGTGAGAGAGAAAGGCAGAAGGGGAATGAGTAGAGGTAGGTGGGCGATAGATGACCGCCACATGGACCGGGAGAAGAGAGAAGATCTGGACAGTGTGAGCCTCAAAGGAGGGAAAAGCAAGAGAGGGGGGAATAGGAAGGGTTCGGTAACGGCAGAGAGAGGAGAGCAGGAGCCCCACGCCTCCACCCCTGCCATCAGGGCGCGGAGTGTGGGAGAAGGAAAGGCCACCGTAGGAGAGGGCAGCTTCCAGAGCAGAGTCAGACTGAGTGAGCCAGGTCTCAGTTATAGCAAATAGGAGCAGGGAGTGAGAGAGAAAGAAGTCATGCACAGAGAGGAACTTGTTAGAAAGGGAGCGAGCATTCCAAAGGGCACAGGAGAAAGGGAGAGAGGAGGGAGGGTGGCAGGGGATGGGTATGAGGTTGGAGGGGTTAACACCAGAAGGAGTAGAGATTGCATGTGGGAGACGAGGACGAGCGCATGTAGGAATAAGGCAGGGACCAGGATTGGGAGAGATATCTCCAGAAGCAAGGAGGAGATGCATGGATAGGAAGAGGATGTGTGAGGATGATTTGTAGGGGTGTGTTTTAGTGTAGGGGATATAGCTGTGTGGTGTCAGAGGACGCAGGTAAGAAAGGAGTTCATGTGAGCTGAGAAGTGGGGAAGGAAGGAGAGATGGAGATATATGAATAGAGTTAGAGACATACTGAGGCTGGTAAAAAGAAGTGCATAATTTGAGAAGAAGTGAAGTCACAGCAAATATTAATGGTAAAGGCAGCATAACAGCAGTAATGATGCAGTCTGGTATTGATGATATCCTCCTTTCCAGCGTAGTTCACATGCAGGAATCAGGGCCAGATAGGGTGTCCACTTCTTCCTCACTTCTTTTGAACTTCCTTTTAAACTTCAGTTGTTCAGTCGTCTTGCCACTTATAATGGGCCACTTGGATATGGGCTGCATATGGGATGTCCCAAAATACCGATGTTGTCGGGACCCCCTTATCACCAATTGTTGTTGCGGGGTGGGAAAGTGCTGCTGTAGGGAACGCTCCGAAATCGGAGGTTCTGCGTAGAGGGAGCGTCATGTTGAAGGTTGCTAGTAAAGTTGATAGTAAAGTTAATTGGTTTTACTGCTGTGTGGGTGTGTTGATGTACATAAGGTCCTGCGAACAACCACTTCCCCTCTGGCGGAAGCTGTCACAGGTGGAGGCGCTGCACCAAGTATCAAGTATTGCGCGTGCCCCAGGCTCTCCATAGCAGAGGCTTAGGCCCTGTGAGCCTACAGGTTATACAGCATATGGTAGTGGTCTGTGTTCGCTAGGAACCAGGGCTACACAAATAAAGATAAAAGGATGGCAGACTATATGTTTAAATAGCTATGAATAGTGAGGTGCAGAGGGAATAAACAGGGATCCCTTTCAATCTCTAAAGATTTCTAATAAACACAACAATAATTCCCCGTACTCAGTCATAATGTCAATAAGTAATGAAAATGTCCATGATCAAAAAAGAATTACTAAAGATCACAATGTATATGTCACAAATGGACAATTATACATACAGATGCAAATAGAAAAAGTGAACAAGTAAATTGAAAACATCTTTGTAATCCTATAAACGAGTAGGGGGATGCCTGCACCATAGACAAAACACTCACATCTGAGTGCAGATGGCAGCTGAGCATACAATACTATAAAAAGAACTCATAGTAAAATAATCATGCAATAAGAAACTGTGGGGTAGATCCTCAGGAGTTTGCAAATTTTTTAACGGTATATTAATGTCAATTTAACGTAACGATATCCATAACGCATATCCTCACAGATGCTTAATGCTATGATGTTTAGCCTTTTTTCTTAAAAATAACAGAACAAAATATATTAACGTACCTTAGGTTTATTCATATGTGAATCACATCGTTATTGTTAACGTAATGCTAATAGGCAACAATATTTAGTGGCTGTTGAAATTTGTCCTTACCCTTAAACCTAAGGAGCAAATAGCCTACAGAGGAAAAGGGAAGGTCTTAAGAGTTATCCATAGGAATGGACTGTGTAGGATTTAACCCTTACATTACATGTGTTATATTAATATACAGGTATATGGTGGAACATATAAATTACTAACACAGCAATAGATACATATTAATTATTTTTTTTTTTTTACGGGATTAACTATGCAGCCAGGTTCCCCTCTTACCTTCGGGCTGCGTGAGAGGGATGGCTGCGATACAGGAAGCAGGCGAGCGGGTCACCAGTGTTCCTGCGAGGGCATCACCATTTTGGAAGTGCTGCACATGTGCAGTAGAGGCTCTTGCATGCGCAGAGGGTATTCAGAGTAGCAGTGGCCATCTTGCTACACCCGGTGCATGCACAGTGCAGTAAGGAGCGGTGGCCATTTCACACATAGCTCCCAGGTGAACTACAACTCCCATGAGCCTCTGGGAGTAGGGACACAAGGCCTACAACAGCCAATAGGGCTCCTGGAATCCCCCTGCAATAGACTGATATATTTGGCATGCTCAGCGGGGCCACGCCATTCGGTAGAAGGAGCTGGATCAAGCAGGTAGTGTCCAGAGCCAGTGGCTGAGAGACTAGGCCTAGTATTTAGGCCCCAGCTAGCCCCGACTCACAGTAGCTTGTGGTTACTTCAGAGAAGGCCCCTTAGATAGGGACGTTTCCCCATTTTACTGTCTAGGTCAGGGACACAGTGAAGACGCCGCACAGTGATTGCGGCCTGTGGTCTGGGACCAGACCACCTCCGTTGTGAGAGGCTCTGTATGGTGATATTATGCCTGCTGAAGTTCACCCCACGCCATCGCAGATGACAACAGCATTGGTTCAGACGTATCCCGTTTGTTAATCTGCATTACCCGGGAACTGGAGCCCCGGGCAGGTTCCCAACTAAGTGCACTAACACTTCATGGGATAGCACCTCCTACACTTTTGGATGGGCCTTGACATTGGGGGAAATGACATCAGTGTATTGGTGTCAATTACCCTATGTACTTTGGGGACATTCACTAGGTTCTGTTATAGTGTGAAAAAACTGCAGGAGATTGATTGAAAAGCAAAACACTCTGAAAAAGCACTGAACAACACACCGGGTATAGAAAAAATAAAGAACATTTATTAAACTACATGATTAAAAAGAAAAACATATTGGAGACAAAAGAGGGGCATTCTCCTCCCACGTGTTTCACACTTAGAGCACTTTCTCAAAGAGTATACTGGGGCAAATACTGTTATAGTGTGTTCAGTAAAGGTTGTTATTATATACCTGAGTGTGTGTATTATTGGTATTGTTCCTGTAAGGGGCTTATCGACTACATTAGGATCTTTGCAGGTGGAGGCGGTGCACCGAGACGAACCAGAATCACCCCAGGCTCCCATTGGCAGAGGCTCAGGCCTCCTGGTTGCCAGGCAGGTAATAGCAGCATTGGTAGTTCCTTCCCAGGTACGAGGGAACAAGGGCTACAACTATTATATGATTTATAATGACTAAAGCGAATGTAATACAGTTAGGTCCGGAAATTATTGGACACTGATACAAGTTTTGTTATTTCGGCTGTGTACCAAAATAAATTCAAGTTACAGTTAAATAATGAATATGGGTTTAACGTGCAGGCTATCAGCTTTAATTTGAGGGTATTCACATCCAAATTGGAGGAAGGATTTAGGAATTACATCTCTTTAATATGTAGCCCCTCTTTTTCAAGGGACAAAAAGTAATTGGACAATTGACTCAAAAGCTGTTTCATGGACAGGCTATTCCTTCATTATTTCATCATCAATTAAGCTGGTAAAAGGACTGGAGTTGATTCCAGGTGTGGCATTCGCATTTGGAAGCTGTTGCTGTGAACCAACAACATGCGACCAAAGTAGCTCCCAAAGCAAGTAAAACAGGGTATAATTAGGTTGCAAAAAAAAGAAAATCCATTAGAGAGATAGCAATAACATTAGGAGTGGCCAAATCAACAGTTTGGTACATTTTGAGAAAAAAAGAACGCACTGGTCAGCTCTGCAACACAAAAAGGCCTGGACGTCCACGGAAGACAACAGTGGTGGATGATCATAGGATCCTTTCCATGGTAAAGAAAACCCCATTCACAACATCCAGCCAAGTGAAGAACACTCTCCAGAAGGTAATGTAGGCATCTCATTATCCTAGTCTACCATAAAGAGAAGACTTCACGAGAGCAAATACAGAGGGTTTGCCACAAGGTGCAAACCATTCACAAGCCTCAAGAATAGAAAAGCCAGATTAGACTTTGCCAAACAATATCTAAAAAATCCTGCCCAGTTCTGGAACAGCATACTTTGGACAGATTAAACTAAGATCAACCTGTACCAGAATGATGGGAAGAAAAAAATATGGAGAAGGCTTGGAATGGCTCATGCATACCACATCATCTGTAAAACACGGTGGAGGCAGTGTGATGGCATGGGCATGCATGGCTTACAATGGCACTGGGTCACTAGTGTTTATTGATGATGTGACAGAAGACAGAAGCAGCCAGATGAATTCTGAAGTGTATAGGGATATATTGTCTGCTCAGATTCAGCCAAATTCATCGATGTTCATTGGACGCGCTTCACTTTACAGATGGACAATGACCCAAAACATACTGCGAAAGCAACCCAGGAGATTTTTTAAGCCAAAGAAGTGGAATATTCTGCAATGGCTGAGTCAATCACCTGATCTCAACCCGATCGAGCATGCCTTTCACTTGCTGAAGACAAAACTTAAGGCAGAAAGACCCACGAGCAAACAACAACTGAAGGCAGCTGCAGTACAGGCATGGCAAAGCATCACAAAGGAGGAAACCCAGAGTTTGGTGATATCCATGCGTTCCAGACTTCAAGCAGTCATTGCTTGCAAAGGATTCTTGACAAAGTATTAAAAATGAACATTTTTTTTATGATTGTGTTAATTTGTCTAATTACATTTGAGCCCATGAAATAAGGGGACTGTGTATGAAAATGGTTGTAATTCCTAAACGTTTCATACAATATTTTTGTTCAACCCCTTGAATTAAAGCTGAAAGTCTATACTTCTATTGCAGCTCGGTTGTTTCATTTCAAATCCATTGTGGTGGCGTATAGAGTCAAAATTATGAAAATTGTGTCAGTGTCCAATTATTTCCGGACCTAACTGTATATACTTATGTGATCTACTCAGTCCCAATAACCAAACTCAAATGAAACCTCTCTGGACTAGAACTGATTAACTGATCTGAGACAAGACACATGGTGGGTAGGTTGTCTCTGCCTAATTACAAGAGAAATTCAGATTATGAATTCACTTTCATTTTTTCTATGTATAATTTAATTATAAATATAATAATTATTATATATCTTACTTTGTCTCTTTCTTTCTGCCCCTCTGTGCCTTCCTTTGACTGTGTCACTCCCTCTGCTAGCCTCTGTCTCTCTGTCTTTCTGCAGGAAATGGTGTCCCAAGAGGGAGGAGTAAGGTGATGCACTTCATTCCACTGCATTCCAAAACAAAACACCAACTGATGAATGCGGGCTCGCTAAAAAAATCACTTTACTGGAAAAACTGCTGCAACATAAAGATAAACAGGGATCTTGAAAAGAGCCTCTGACGCATTTCGCGCATGCATGCGCTTTGTCAAAGTGCAGGTGTGAAATGCATTAGAGGTTTGTCTTTATGTTGCAGCAGCTTTTCCAATAAAGTGATTTTTTTTAGCGATCCAGCATCCGTCAGTTGTTTTTTTTTTCATTTGGAATGCAGTGCATCACCTTACTCCTCCCCCTTGGAACATCATTGCCTGCATCTATCTCGGCCTGAGAGCAGCCCATTTTCGGGTTTCCTGATCCAGGAGGCCGTGAGTACTTTAGATTTTCTGCTACCTTCATGGACATTTCATATGTGTAATATATCATACACATGGTCTAGATCCAGGGGATAAATACTGTTAGAGGTTCAAGTGGGCCTGGGTCCCCATTAACATGGGTACTCCTGATATCCCCAGCGCATTTATTTTACAGTTTCCCTTTATATGGGAGTAATAATGACCCTGCATTAATTGTACTCATACAAATGAACCCGGATTCACTTTAATGGAAGGTTTCTTTATCTGTTTTATTATAGTTTTTCTTACATCCTATTATACATTACATTATTCAATTGTGATGGATGTTTTTTGCACAATTTAGAGCCCTGAATTCGGCAGCTAGTGTTGCCGTTATTTATCTCTCTCTCTCTCTATGCCAGTCTCTTCACTGCTCACACTCCTACCCTCACTTTCTCTCGCACCAGCGACATCAAATGGCATCAGGGGAAGGGACAGACGGCATTATGTTAGGAAGGATGAAATCCAGCATGATCGGGAAACAAAAACAAGGCTTTGCCATTCTCTTGACAAATCTCATTTTGCTTCAGTTTTGAAGCTGGGAGATTTTCATGCATAGCCCGGTAGTTTTTTTTTTGTAACATTTAGTTCTTTGTTTTCATCCTTCTACAGTATCTAAAATCTTTCTCTGCAAAATCTTGCATCTTTATGTAACGGTTTTTCTGGACCTTCCTGACCCACCCAATATCACATTGGCCCCTGTGGTCTAACCGGTCCCCATTACATGGTCGTGTCCGGTGGTGCACCTGTTGGCAACAGGACTCCTGAGTCTCCCGCATGATGTTGATATGGGGAATGTCAACCCAGACAGGCAGCTGAGGTAGTGTGCGTGCGTCCTACCTACATACAGTGCCGTGCCTCCACCTCATCAGGATCTCTGCGTCCACAAGGAGATGGTTCTGATGAGGAACTCCTCTGTGGTGCCTTCCTCTGTGGAGTAACTTCACACTCACACATGGGGGTTCTTGTGAACAAAGGCATCTTTATTGATGGTATAGGCAGACTGCCCCTCGCAGCAAACAGCTTAGCCGCTCATCTTGTACAGCACTCTCCTTTCAGAAGATCTGCCCTCCCAATGGAGTGGGATCGCCTCTCCCCTCAGGGAGATCACCACCTGTGCCAGGTCCCTGGACACAGTGTAGGCCCTGCCAGCCTTACTGCAGTAGGTCTGACTACTTGCTGTAGAACCACTCTCTTGAACTCTTAGTTAACACACTTGACCTTCAACTTAGACAACTAACTTTGGGCAGTGCTGTGTCTTATATAACAAGGGAATAGCTCCACCTCCTGTGTCACTAACAATGGACACAAGGTCTGTTACCACTCCCCTCATGTACATATGACACCTCACCAGGGTGTGAGGGCAAACCTCCATGATTGATGCTGGCAATCCTGTATAATTACCAGGCTTACTGCCAGCATGAGAGAGACTTGTATACCATTTTTAAACACGGCTACATTCTCCCCCTGGTGAATCCCAACGACTCGTCTGGGACCTAAATTTGTCAGATCTTCCTGCAGGCAGCACTGCAAAACATAACAATACACATGATCAAATTTCACATATAGAGTTCTCATATTTCACATAATAACATAACGTAACCAGTGCCTGCTGACCAGCAGAACACACTGCTCCTGAAGAGTATGCCCCAGTACCTTCCTAATAATAGTACCTGGGGTCTGGCTTCTTTACTTCCCGGCCAGCGCTATCCTTGACCGTCACGCTATACTCGCTGGGTAGCCCATTCTCCGGCCTGTAGTGTACCCTGTGCATGAACACATTGTGCCCAATGCTCCATACCCTCATTAATTGAGAAATCCTCTCCTCCGTCTTGTGAGCAGAGCACACGCCACCTTTGGTCAAGATATATTCCTCTATATCTTTCCCGTAACCATCCATGCCTCTGGTCCTCTATCTCCTGCATTAAAGGTTCAGGGACATAAGGGTACTCCAACCCATGGGACTTCTTGTACTTTGTCACTATGGCCCTTTCAGCCCTGCTCGTCCTGATCAGCAGGGCATTACCTGCCTTGCCTGGCAGCACCCACGGCAAGGGTTCTTCAGGTGCTACGGGGTCCCTGAATCTGGCTGTCCCCTTGGGATCCACTACCCCCGTATTGATGTCATGCCACCTTAGCCTAAGTTCTTCCAGCCATTCCTCTTCGCTGAATTGACCTACTCCCCACCAGTAATCAACTATCTTAAAATGAATCTAGTGCAGTCCAGCCAGGCCTCGTACCCTTTGAATTTGGGCGACCACTACCTGGTCTCTTTCTCCCCAGCGTCCTCTAGTACCGCTACAGTACCCTCACCCTCCTCCTGCTCTCCCCCTGAGGATATCCCTGAGGTACCGGTCGATCGGGAATTGGACCCTAACCTTTTGGGCCTATTGGTGACCTTAACACTAATAGTACTAGGGAAGTCACTAGAACAGGACACCTGTCGCATGTATCTTCCCCCTCCCGACCCATCATCCGACGTAAAGCACTCGCCGTAGTCCAAGCTCTCCCCAGTCCTTTCTTCCGAAGTGGCTCGGGACTCCCCAGACAACCCTTGGCTCGACCGTAGGAAAAAGTGACAGGGGCAGGGGCTTTAACTATGGCCGGGGGTTGGGCATAGGGAAATACGGCCGGCATCCGCGGGGCTACAACCCGCATCTCTTCGCTACCTTGCCTGGTGCCATCGGCCTGGCCTTCAGGTTCTCCCGTCTCGCTGCTCCCAGGCTTCTGCAGGGCCTGCCAGCTCTTCCCGGATCCAGGCGATCTGTTACAGCTACTTGGTCGCGAGGACGCGGCCACCTTCCATCCGGTTCCGCAGTGTCTGCCGGAAGTGATGTCATCGATCTCACGGGACTCACCACCGCCATCTTGGGTTGGGTTCCCAACCGGAACCTCTTCTTCCAGAACAACGTCCGCCGCCAGAAGTGATGGTTCTGCTCTCCGCTCCGCCCTGGCCTGGACTAGGCCTTTCTCCGCCGTTGACACCACCGTGCCTGGGGAGGGCAAGGATGTCGCTTACCGCTCCGTCGGCTTGGGATGGTTCCTTCTCCGCCATCGGCTCCGCCAGTCCCCACGGCCGTGGGACTCTGCCTCTCCGGTTGTCTCTGCACCGGCGACTTGCGACTCCGCTCCGCCGTGACACAGGTAAGAGCCGGTTCTTTGGCAGCACCGCTGTAGTGGTCCGCCGGTAGGCGCATCACCACCGGTGTCGGGGTCGCTTGCTCCTTGTCCGAGGATCCGAACTCTGACTCAGGGAGTGGCACTCCCGTCGGGGACCGCTGGTGATGTTCTCGGCTCTCACCAAAGACACTTCGGTAGCTTGCTCTTCCGTGGAACGCACACCACATGCGCTCCCTCCATCTGCCTCCATCCGCCATCTTGGACCTTGTGCGCCACGCGGATACTCCATTCTTGCGGTCGCCATCTTTTCTTCGTATTTGCTATTATTGTACATGGAGCTCCTCTCTGCGGGGCAGCTGCCATACCGATACAATAAAGATTGCCTGATGCACAACCTTGTGTACCTAATGTAAGTCTGACTCGTGTTGCACTACCTCAGGCTATGCTCACTCTCTCTCTCTCTGTGTGTATGCTGTGTCTCTCCTCTCTGTGCTCGCTGTGGTAAGTGGTCTGGAATGGGCTAGAGTATTCTGGCTTCTCCATGCAGTACTGGGGCGTCTACCTACTGTTGGTCAGACTAGAACAGACCCTCTCCAGGATTCCTGACCACGTTAACAGGCTATCCCTTTAGGCATCCTACCAACTAGCTGCCTCAAGGTGACTAGAACAGCTACAGCCCTGTTTCCAGACCCACTAACTCCTTCCAGGCTCCCAAGTCGTCCCTGTGGACTGACAACTCCATCAGTCCCCTGACTACCCCTAGGTTCCATCCCAAACACAGCACTGACTGGCAGCATACACTCTCCGGTTTTCCAGTGTGCCTAGCAAAAGTCTGTCCAGTTGACAGGTATCTCAGCAGAGCCTCCAAATGTAACGGTTTTTCTGACCTTCCTGACCCACCCAATCTCACATTGGCCCCTGTGGTCTAACCGGTCCCCATTACATGGTCGTGTCCGGTGGTGCACCTGTTGGCAACAGGACTCTTGAGTCTCCCGCATGACGTTGATATGGGGAATGTCAACCCAGACAGGCAGCTGAGGTAGTGTGCGTGAGTCCTACCTACATACAGTGCAGCGCCTCCACCTCATCAGGATCTCTGCGTCCGCAAGGAGATGGTTCTGATGAGGAACTCCTCTGTGGTGCCTTCCTCTGTGGAGTAACTTCACACTCACACATGGGGGTTCTTGTGAACAAAGGCATCTTTATTGATGGTATAGGTAGACTGCCCCTCGCAGCAAACAGCTTAGCCGCTCATCTTGTACAGCACTCTCCTTCAGAAGATCTGCCCTCCCAATGGAGTGGGATCACCTCTCCCCTCAGGGAGATCACCACCTGTGCCAGGTCCCTGGACACAGTGTAGGCCCTGCCAGCCTTACTGCAGTAGGTCTGACTACATGCTGTAGAACCATTTTCTTGAACTCTTAGTTAACACACTTGACCTTCAACTTAGACAACTAACTTTGGGCAGTGCTGTGTCTTATATAACAAGGGAATAGCTCCACCTCCTGTGTCATTAACAATGGACACAAGGTCTGTTACCACTCCCCTCATGAACATATGACACCTCACCATGGTGTGAGGGCAAACCTCCATGATTGATGCTGGCAATCCTGTATAATTACCAGGCTTACTGAGAGCATGAGAGAGACCTGTATACCATTTTTAAACACGGCTACATTTAAATAATACAGTGTGTGACTTTGCAGAGTAATTGAGACTTTTCAATTCTGATCCAAAATGTTGATCATTACTGTTTGTTTTTTCAGTATTATTTTATCAGTAAAATGTCCATGTCTCCTAATTACTCAGCATCTAAGGAAATCTGCATTCCAGAAATCATAATGCAGACAAGTTCATTTTTCTTTTTGTGTTTTCTCTTTCAATTAGATGGATAATAAAATGCAAATATCACTTTTTTATTATTTATTATTTATGTTCTTCATGCAAAAAACTTTCGAATATTTTCACTGCCATATAAAACATGGACAGAAGTAAAATATAGTGTTCATTAGGGAATCACATATTTGTCCCTCAGGATCCCATTAGTATAAAAATTTCAGAAAAGTTTATTTGTAGCAAGGGATCTTCACTACTGTTTGAATGAGTGAATTCAGAAACTGCAGTAAGTGTAGAATGTACTAATAGTAATAATATTAATAATAATGACAACTTTAAATAATTAACTGATAATAGTGAAAAGATTGAACAATATCTGCAAAAGATATTATACAAAGTGCACAAAAAAACGTGATAAATGTATGGCCTTAATATTTCATGTCATCAGACAGCGACTCATAAGATAAAACCTATTGCAGGGGGTAGATTGTTTTTACACATTTTATTAAGCGAAAACAGGAATATTTGTAGAGCTTTTCTATTATGAGAGAAAGGATGCTTCTTGCAAAATAGGGATAGTTTCTGGAAATTCTGCTTGTTCATTATCATGAAAGGCATACATTAGATAAAAGTTTAGTGTGTATAGTATACCGAATAGACTGCCAACAATATGTACAATGTACTGTACAGTACCATGTTTTGTTTGTTTAAAGCCCTATTATTTTTTTAGATATATTGAAAACCTGTTAATAAACATAATACATGTACACATCAAATAATGAATAAGATTTAATTTTTTTTTATATAGATTTACAGTACATTAAATCTTTAAAAAATGTAATTACTTTATATAATTCACCAATAGGTAGTAAGTATCTGCTAATTTTATTTACTATATGTTTTTGCTGTTAGATCAGTGAGAAAACTAATGAGACAAGGGGCAGATTTCAGGAAAATATTGTCCTGGGGATTTTTTCATACCGGCCCATGAGATATTAAAAATTACATATATACCAAAATCAAAGGCAAGCCTCACAAATGGACTCCATTCCTCTAGTAAATTTGAAATGGGAAACATAATATAAATATTTATACATTGAGTATACAGAAATGTAAAGCTAACTTAGAGTGTAGAATCCTAGAGATATTTTAGAAAACTTGCATATGATGTTTTACTTGTATTGGCCAGAGGGTCAATTATTTCCTTCTCCAATATTTTTGTAAGACTGTCAGGCTCCCAGCTCATCGGCATGAAGGCCTCTAGACATGTAGAAATTAAGCCACTTTGAGAAGAACTGAGTATGCAAGATACTTGAGTTGTTGGCAGTTAGAAGATATTTATAATAAATAAACAGCGATGTGTAGGCCTCAGAGAATAAGCAATATTTGTCTAGTATTAAGTAGCAACAAATTTGACACTGCTTACAAGTATTGATGTAGTTAGTTTCTGTTTTGGTCAACTGTGAGGTGAGTTCAATAAATTCCTCATTACCATTTCCTTCTTTGACTACATCAACTTAACTAATGACTACTAATCAAAATTATTTTAGCACTTTCTGGAATGTTGCACTTTAAACTTAAAATTTGATGCAAAAGCTAGCAATTCTTCACTTATTTGACTTGGCATTGCATTACAGATGCAGCGGCCGTTATTCGAACAAATCTCGAAATGGATTTTGAGATTTCCCCGTGATCCGCACAAGTTTTGCTGGGGCAGACTATAAAGGCCCATCGGATTAACACAGTAGGGGTCCCTGCTGTGTGAGTCCTACCGGGGTCTGCCTGTCTGTAATAGATGCGCAGTAAGAGAGAGGCTGAATCAGTCACTCGAACTGCGCGCCTCTCACAGGCGATCATGGGGGGTTTATTTAATTTTAAACATTACAGTAATGTAGCAGGGAGCTGAACCGCATTGGTTTCAGGTCCAGGGACCCCGTACTTCCCGAGTCTCAGGCCCCGTTAAGGGATGATTGGATAAGGGAAACTCCCTTATTGGGTGCTCTGTATACTTCCAGTGCTGCACTTTGCCCCCAGCCTATTCCAATCACAGTGCTCGTTCTATTACCTCTTTATCTATGACCCGTTAAGGGATGCCAGTATATCCTATGCATTGAAATGTTTTGCGTCACGTGATCGGGATATTTCAATGCATACGAGATACCGGCACCCCATAACGGGGCCTGTCTCTCGGGGAGCAAGGGGTCCCCCGACTTGAAATTCTTCACGTATTGCCTTGGCATTGCATTAGCTTTGAAGCGTAAAATGTTTTCGCTCAACACTTCAAACATTTGTTGTGGTACAATAACCACTTCATTTGAAATTCCTGTGATTAAGGCATGTCCTATCAGCTAATATCTTCCCATTTTTAATGAATCTCGTTTCCAAGCATCTAAGGATGGCTCCGCAGATGCAGCTGTGGGACTACAAGTACCAGAATCCCTAGAGAGAGGGACTGCAGCACATGGACTGTACCAGGCAATGGGATGCAAGCACTGCAAGGAACAGGATATCCTGCCCACGAGGCAGTTCGGATGGAGGAGGCAAAGAAGAAGGTATTGTCCAGGGAGAAGTGCTTCCTGGCCTATGCCTAGATCTTTCCCTTAGGCCCAGTTAAGCCCTGAGCCATAGTAGTGGTGTGTTGTAGGGAAGGCCCCAGATAGGGACTCTTCCCCTTATTGTTATTCCTGCACCGGTGACCGCACAGCCACGCGGTGCCCTGTGGCCTGGGACCAGGTCACAGAATTCAGAGACATTGTGTGAGACCCTCCGGCTGGAGCTCACACTGCAAGGAGGATAAGGACCCTTTAGAAGAGAGGGAATTTATGCTGGAGGCCCCGCTACGTGGGACCCACTCCAACTCACTATGCCAAGCAGCACCCGGGTGCTTGAGTACCCAGGCAGGTACCCAATATGCACCTACATCTACAGGGGGAAGCTGGGACAGGACACCAGTGGTATTAATGCCACCACACCCTCAGTACTTTGGGGGAACCATTTCGTGTTGGGTCACTGGGTTTATACTGTGGGTGTAGTTATTGTGTGTTATCTGTGTTAGTATGTGTGTACAGCAAACCTTAGTTATATACATTTTGTGGTCTGTTACTTATTACTGTACAGTATATGTGAGGCATTATCCCGTCAATGCTGGGATCCCTCATACTGTATGTAGCCATGTTTAAAAATGGTATACAGTTCTCTCTCATGCTGGCAGTAAACCTGGTAAGTATACAGGATTGCCAGCATCAATCATGGAGGTTTGCCCTCACACCCTGGTGTGGTGTCATATGTATTCAAGGGGAGTGGTAACATGCTCTGAGTCCACTGTTAGTGACATCAGAGATGTGGCTGATCCCTAAGTTATATAAGGCACAGCACTACCCAAAACTAGTGGTTCAAGTTCAAGTGTGGTTGGAGAGTGTTCTATAGTAAGCATTTTAAGGTTTACAGCAGTAAGGCTGACAGGCACAAAGAAAGTGCCTACACTGTGTCCAGGGACCTGGCACAGGGGGTGATCTCGATGAGGGGAGAGGTGATCCAACTCCATTGGGAGGGCAGATTCTTCTGAAGGAGAGTGCTGTAAAAGAATTAGCGGCTGAGCTGCCTGCTGCGAGGGGACGTTGCCTGAACCATCAATAAAGATGCCCTTATTCATCAACACCCTCATGTGTGAGTCTGGAATTACTCAGCAGAGGAAGCACCACGGAGGAGGTCCTCATCAGAACCATTCCCCTGCGGACGCAGGAATCTTGATGAGGTGGAGGCGCTGCACCAACAGTAGGTAGGATTCAAGCACACTACCTCAGCTGCCTGTCTGGCTGACATTCCCCATACCAATATCATGCGGGAGACTCAGGAGTCCTGTAGCCAACAGGTGCACCTCCAGACACATCCATGTAATGGGGACCGGTTAGACCACAGGGGCCAATCTGAGATTGGGTGGGTCAGGAGGGTCCAGAAAAACCGTTACATGTAGGTGGAGGTGGAGGCGCTGCACTGCAAGGAGAAAAAGCTCACCCCAGGCTCCCAGAGGCAGAGGCTTAGGCTTCCTGTGGGCAAATAGGTACAGCAACACGCGTAGTTGCCAGTGTAGTTCCCTTAGGCCTAGGGAAAGGGGGCGACACTTAATAGAAATAATTTACAGTATTTTATTATTACCATATGCTTTAGAAAGCATGCCCATGCTTATATAGTATTAGACTTCAAACAGCTGGTATTGTGTTTGTATAATTATCCCCCTAATTGTATTGGAATGTGGCAAAAAAAAGTTTTTGTTTTGACAGCTCTGAATCCCTGACAATTAATGGAAAAGAAAGATAACTTGAAAAATCAAAAATGATGCTAGCAAATGTTAAACAGTCTTTAAAAAAAAAAAAAAAAAAATACATTGACAACGTCTCCCAGAGTTTCAAACTTTGTTCTGGTGGTGCAATTACTTTATTGTTGCATTTCAATTGATCAATGCAGTCGCCAATCATTTGGCTGTGGTGTAAAATTGCAGTTAAATCTCACACGCAGGTCAATAGTCCGAATTCAAACTGTCTTTTCTTGGATGCCTCAAGTTAGTAGTTAAGGTAGGTTTAATGTTCAGATGTACCACACATTATTACCCCCTTAATGTGAAGTAACGCACAAAATAATGAATTAAATTACATGTTGTCTTAACTATTGTTTTCAACAACACTTCTGTTAAGTAATGGGCCAGGGTTAACACAATCATGTTAATGGTAACAGTAATGTCTTCTGCATCTGTAATAAAAGGTAATTCTGAAAATGATTGTATATTTATGTCCAACATTTTACCTGTGGCAGTTTTCCATAGTCATAGGGAATGAGGTTGAAAAAAGACATACGTCCATCAAGTTCAACCTATTTAGACGACAGATACTTGTCCGATACCTGTATTTGTATTTACAGCATTTTGATCCAGAGGAAAGCAAACAAAAAACCCCAGTAAAACATCATCCAATACTGTGTCATAAGGGTCAAAAATAAAATTATTTCCTGACTCCAAATAACGGCAATCACATTTCTCCCTACATCAACATCCTTAGCAATTTTACTTATTTATACCTTTCTTTCCAAAAAATATGTCTAACCTTTTCTTGAAGATATCAATTGTATTTGCCAGGATATACTTTTACGCTCAATTTCTTAATTTTGGGACACAGTTAAAAAACACAAAGGTACTGGACTATCTAACCAAGCGGTTCCTGGCATTGGCCATGGTGGCTCCATATAAGACTAGAAAGAAATGTCTGGTGAGTGAGGATCCCATGAAAATATATGCATTCTTTAAGGCACTTGCCCTTTGTGTCTGCTAAAGTAGGGGTCAGAATCTGCCTCTACAGTAGTTGCCACTGAAAGTTTAGGATATTTCCTGGTCTTCCTTCCTCCCCTCCCCACATCATATAAATTTAATGTACTGTTTTGTTTATTGCTAATACCTACAGTACTCACACAGGTGAAAGGGGAAATATAATAAACACATCCAAATCTTTTGGTTACCAAGGAAACAATGAAAGCTTTAAAATGTGCAAAACATCAATTATTTTACCCATGAAACTTGTCACTGCCATTTGTTCACTTTGGTCCTAGGGAAGGGACTGCCCCTAAAGTATCTAATGAGTATGAGTATTTTCCTCAAATGTTTACTTAGAATGATATGACCACTGTCTTTTCTCAGCTGGCGAAAATAAATGAAACATATGTACCCCATACCAGGGCATGTAACTTAGGAAGTAGTGGGTCCCCAGACCAGAAAAGAATGCGGTTCAGCCCTGGAGACCCCCTTCTGCACTACTGTGTTATTAAAATTAAAGCTGCGTGATCACCTGTTATAGGCGCGCAGGGAGAGTGACTGATTCAGTCTCCCTCTTGCTGAGCGTCTGTTACAGACAGGTGCAGCCCGGTAGGATTCACACTGCACGTGTCCCCTTCAGTTGCAGGGACCCCTGCTTTGTTAATCCTGATGGACCATTAGTCTGGCCGCTGGGATTCCGCACTGAAAAATTGTGGCCACAGCGGATTTCGGGATGGAGGAGCGCCCAACCATAAACCTGCACCTGTAAGTACAAATAACTTGAAAGAAGTATTTTTTAAGCAGTCCTCAAATAAGTCATTATTGATGTAAGTTTAAATGTGGTAACATTACTAAAATGTCATGCTTGCATGTACTGTATTTAACATTAAGGTTTGTCATAAATATGAATGTGTCATCAACTGTAATAACAAAAAGAAGAGCATTGTTCTTCTTGAAAATACTGGATTTTCATAAAATCCTCTTCAGTTTAATGCATTATAATACAAAGTGATCACATTCAGTAAGTGCTCTCTCTCTCTTACACAGAACAATGACAAAAACATCACAACGGGAATCTGCCATTGGAGGGCTTATGTGAAACATTCAAATATAAATTAAGATTTTCCTTTAATTTCAGTTTAATGCGGAATTCAAGTGTGCATTGCAAAGCAATTTGTTACAGTCCCCCATGGCAGCAAAGGGTTTACATTCAAATCAGCTACACAGGCATGGAAATTGACCATAAAACTCAGTAGACCTCATTATATGTATTTTCAGCTGCATTTAGCACAGGTTGACATTCAAACAGTTTTAAGTGTAAGTGCAGATTGTTTCACAGGGAAAAAGAAATAAACATCTGTTGAATGGTAATACATGTTTTACAAATATATACAGCAGCCTTAGTAGTGATTAACTAGTTCAATTCCGGACGGGTCTTTCAGCGCACTTCACGGCGATGTGCTGTGCGGGCATTGAAGGGGTTAAGTAGCACCGAGTGTTAATAGAACAGCAAAAGGGGAAAAAATGTAAGCAATAGGATTTATTTTCTATGACAATTATTGTGATTTTTTTTTTTGCTCCAGTATGGTACCTGTTTTACTTGAAGACTTTGATATATAGACCCCTAATTGTGCTCATCTGCAATTAAACAATGTGCAATGTTTTAAAGACTAAAGCAGCCTTTAAGCTTCTCTCTCAAATATTTTCTATCTGTACTTATCTCTGTATGTTAAATTCTGCATGATTTTATATCAGGCGCCAAATGTATCTAACTGTTGCAGGGGAATCCTAGCAGCCCTATTGGCTTTTGCTCCTCACATGTCCGGCAGCCCCAGTGGCTTGTAGTTCCCCTGTGGAGTTACTCTGTAATGGTCTCCACTGCTGTATTGCCACTGCGCATGCGCCTGATCTCGCGCATGCGTGAAGCAGCTAAAATGGATGCGCCTTTGCCGATGTCCCACCGCGGAGCCTCCGGAGCACCGGAGCGCTCCCTGCACTGCCGACCGCAAGCCGCCTTGCCTCTCTGACTGACGACGGGTCCACCTCTTCCTCCAGCGGCGCCCACACTACCGCAGCTCTCCCTGGCCGCAGCGGAAGTAAGGGAGCTAATGGGAACCCAGGGGGGACCTAGCTATATGTTATTCCTTGTTTCTTCTAATGCAATGCCATAGAAAACAAAAGGTAACATTAATAGAAATGCTGGGATATATTACTACTACTATATTAGTATGTAAAAGATTCTTAAATATTAATTTACTTTATTTGTTCTGTTGTTGTTTATAATCTGTATTAGATATCTTAAATATGTCCATGTTGCTATTAATAGGTCTAAGAAAACCTTTTTACCAAAGCCATGCTATATGCTGAAATCCAAGTGAGTGCCTCAGTGCAGGGGTTCGCAAACATTCCCCACTGAACCCCCTGCCTGTTCTCCTTCATGCTAGCGCCCCCTCTTTACTTTGTCTTCGGCGTCAAATGATGTCATGTGACCCCACAGCATCATTTGATGCCACGTTGCCATGGTGACGCGTCAACGAAGACAAGGTAAGTGAAGTTACAGAGGCCTCAAGTGAGCGCCCGGCAATTACAGTAATTTAAATGTCTTGGGGAAGAGCGTGGGGCCTCTGCAACCGCCGCACCCCCTGGAAAATCTTGTGAACCCCCGAGTTTGTGCACCCCTGCCTTAGGGCATGTGTTCCTGAAAGTGAAGAATGAAGGGAATAATTCACTATGAGAGAAAAATCTAAGACCTGCCTTCTTAGTGCATTCTACTTGCAAAGGAGCTAAATTCCTCTATTTATTTTCATGGATTCCTAGCTTTACATATTTTGTAGCAATCAGCTGACCTCCTACTGTTCCCATCCAATCCACACTCAGTTGGAGGAAATGCACCTGCTGGGAACACTCAGTTCATGCTTGTGTTCCTTTTATAAGTCAGCTGTCTCAGCCACTGTAGGAACTCACCACAACTTTCTTTTTTTGCACACAATGAACATACTTTTCACATACACTTTTGTTGGAATGCTCACCAAAAATATATAGAGGTCCATAAATTCCCTATTTGAATTTGGTTCTTTACTGCAAACAGCATAATAACTGAAATATGTACAGTCATGCTAAAATTCTCACCAGTAATGCAAGTGCAAGTTTAATGCCTGAATCTTAGACACGCTGTCTGTCTACTTATTTCTATTAATGTGTGAATGTGTCTCAGATCTCTTCCTATAAATATTTGCAGTGAAGCCTTTTGTATATTCACAAAAGTGTTCTCCAAACCTTATAACCCTGCTTTTACACACACACACACGCACGCCCACACACACGCACGCCCACACACACACACATATATCACAAACATTCGCAAAATGAAACAATGTTCACAAACATTTGCAAAATTCTCCAAATATCAGCAACATTCAAAACATTTCTATAAGTGAATTTATTTATTGAAATTTCTTTTGAAAGACATTTGCAAAATATTTGATAATGCTGACAATTATGCAAAATGTTTGCAAGAGGCGGAAGTTACATATTCAGAGTGTCTCAGTGTAATACTCTCCAGCAGAAAATGTATAGTCATTAATATATGTTAATGAAAATTTCCCTGAAGAAGCTCTATAGCTGGAGGGAAACGTGCGTTGGGCACGTAATTATGTTGTGAGACTCCTACTTGGAAGTCTTTTTAAATTAAGTCTGACGGTACAGCAGCAGACCAGCAATTATTCCACCATTAGATGATGCAATATTGTATACCTTGGGTGTAATGCATTGGTAGTATTTACCAATACATGGTTCTTGGTGACTGACTCCAACCCTGTTATGTTATACCACAGGTGTGTTTTGCTGAGTATCATGTATACACTTTTTTACACGCTATCTTAGAGCAGTGTTAACTTCTAGTGTTGGTATATTTATCAGTGTTTGCCTACACTTTACTCAGATCAATAGGGCAGTACCTAGCCCTCAATATATACCTCTATCAGATTGAGTTTGAGGTTAGATTACACTTATGGTGGTTAATCTTATGCACCTAAATTTACTATACTACCGTTATTAGGTGCTTTTTAGATCTGGTCTTTGATTGCTGCACCTGCCTTATATACCTCCTGCCATCTGTTAAGCTAGACATCTAGTGCTTAACTATTCAGGCTGAGGCAGTTCATCAAACTTATTTTAATTTGTGTTACACTCACATTATCGGTAATATATGTTTTATGTAATGTCAATAAAAGTTATATTTTACACGTTAGTGGTGTGCATTTAAGTGAATTTTCCTTTGAGCACACTGTCTTGTGAGCTTACCTTTTCCTTAATGTATGTTAACAGTATCTGTATTGTTGCCAATAGATAGATATTGCTTTTTGTAGACTTATAACATTAGTTCTTTACAGGAAGACTTTTATCTCACTCTGGGGTAGATCTACAGAAGTCCATAATTTTTGCGATAATAATACTTGCTACCGAAATTGGGAATGGACGTTAGGCCTCTCAGGTTAGTGGTGGGAGGGGTTAACACTTTAATTATCATAGTGGCTTCTACCGCTAAGGTAATGAAGGGGTTAACCCTCTCGCAAACTGCCCGGTAGGCCTAACCCCCCACACTGGGGCAACTGCCCCCTTCACTCACCCCCTCTGCCCCAATATATCAGGTAGTCTGTCTTAACCCCTTCATTGCATTTGCGATTAGCCGCTATGGTAATGAAGCGGCTTTTATTTTGTTTTGATAACATAGTATTATTGGAGGGGGTCTCCGGAGCTGAATCACACTGATTTCAGGTCCGGGAACCCCCACCTTCCTCAGTTATAGGCCCCGTTATGGGGTGCCGGTATCCCTTTGCTTTGTTTAAATCCCCCGATCACGTGGGCCGTGACGCGGGAGAATTTAAACTTGTCCGCCGGGATACCGGCACCCCATAAAGGGGCCTTTAACTCAGGAAGCAGGGGGTCCCCGGCATGAAATCAATGCGGTTCAGCTCCGGAGACACCGTGCTACAATACAGTATTATTAAAGTAAAATCCCTGCGATCGCCTGTTAGAGGCGCGCAGGTAGAGTGACTATTTCAGTCTATCCCTTACTGCACGTCTCTTGCAGACAGGTGGATTCCAGTAGGATTCACACACCGTGAGTCTCATTCAAACGCAGGGACCCTGCTGTGCTAATCCGATGGACCATTAGTCTGGCCGCTGGAATCTTGCAGGATGCCGTGCAGAACTCGCAAGGCAAGCGATAGAGAACAGGTAGCTACATCTGTATCACTTTAATCCATAATATCGTTTATGATACGTTTCAGACACTTATATGATCCCTTTTATATCTTGGTATAACACTGGTAACATTTTGTAATTAAAGGGTTAAGTCCTAAATTCATTACATTGCTTTTAGGCTATTACAAGAAATAACTCAATGGTAATCAGGGTCTGGATGTGAGTAAGGGCAGCTTTTTGAAGGTCTAAAATATCACAGCGTTATTCCCATGTGCTAACATTTTCTGAGTTCTAAGGATCTGTGTTTTTAGGTAAACTGTTCATTACCATATGATTTGCATATGAGTAAGCAAAATGTCCGTTAAAAGTTAGCGATCTGCTATTTCCAGAAGAATGCAAGAGTAACGTAATGCAAATCCTCTGTGATGATACGCGTTATGGATATCAAACAGTGAATTGGTGATAACGTTACGCAAAAAATGTGACACACTTCTGTGAATATACCCCTCTGTGTTGAAGAAGTTCCACAAAGGTAACATGTGCAGTCCTCCTTGCATTCCTCTGACTTAACAGCTCAGAATAAATCATGCAGATGTAGACACAAACAGCCTGGGAAGATATGTTGGAAGGGAAACCCACATGCAACTTTCCAGGAGACACAGAAACCGCATTACTGTAGTTCGTCAGTTAAAATAAAACATGATTTTTACTTAAAGGGGATTACAAATATAAACGTTAATGATATTAAACTAAATTTTCAAGTGTGTTCACACTGTATAATTTAAATTATCGACTCAAATAATGGTGCAAATGGTTAGACACCTACCAATGGGAATGAAAATAAATATATTCAATTTTTTACAACAATACTTAGAAATAACTATTCATGGTTCAATGCATTTTCTTTTTTTAATGTCTATGGTTATTTGTACTTATTTTGATAAGGAGCTTTTTTAAGGCAGGACAAATAAAAGCATTACTAGGAAAAAACATATTACAATAATATAGTGTAGCAACGTAGCCCTGAACTCAGGCAGCATCCCAAGGGGGTGTGATGCATTTTAGCAAACTTTAACATTTCCCATCCATAGAAATAAAAGATACAAGCCTGTTGTGACTAGCAATGAGTAACTTGAGTACTGTTGGGATTAGTACCGAATATTTGGCCCCTCAGAGAAATCCAAGAGGAAGCAAGTGATGGCAAAAACAAAGCAAGTCATTTGAGATGGCAAGAAAGCACATTACTTTTTTAGATGATGATTTTAGCTCAGCCTGCAAATTATAAGGTAAAATAAATGCATGTCATTCCAGTGTGTGTTTTCATGTAGTAGTTAGGCTCCCTCCCAGCATTATTTGAAAACAAGAGAGAGTCCAAATACTATATTACAGGTATTGAGAGGTTATCTTTTGAGTACCATACACTTTTTATATATTCTTCAAATTCAAGAATATTTTTGCTAATTGTAGCCTCTTAGGCTGAGTCCATGGTAACTGCAGCCGTGCGGAGGCGCGCTGAGGCTGAGGAAAAGCGGGAGCTTTCCCTGGCCTTAGTTCGCGTGCTGTCCGGGGGCGTGTCAGGGGGCGGGCCAGTGACGTCACGGAGCTGGTTCGCCCTCATTGGGCGAACCGCTCACGTGACCGGCCCTGCGCCGAAACGGAAAAAAAATTAAGAGCTACACCTCCGCACGCCTGCGGATACTGGTAGAAAAAAGGGGGGTCCTCCGGCGCGTTACTCTGCTTGTGGCTCCACAGCGTTTAAGGCATATAAGTGAGGGAGAGAAGAGAGGGGACCACAGTAAGGGACCAATACAGTGATTATACACAGCTCTTCGTTTGATTGGGGAGGGAGGGAGGGGGGGGAGTAGGGGTGTTGGGGAATCAGTAGAGATTGAACGATACTGCTACATAAAGGAGACACACTTACATCAAAATATCTAATATCTTGAATTCTTCTACTCTTCTCCTTATATAGCTGCGTGTTGTTGAGGGTGAGGAAAAACCTCCTGGTATCCTCCTTAGCAAAAAATAAAGGGAAAAAATAGTGCAATACAGTTTATTAACAATGGAAAAAAAGAGATTGAACACTTACAAGCGGCCGATAATTTCAGGCATAGAGAGGAGATGCTGCCAGACTCCACAACGGATCCCTTCCTGGGTTAGGCTGCTTTGTCCTGGCTGTTTCCCTGTTGGCAGATGGTTGCTGTGTTGATCTTCACTTCGGGTGGCTGGGATTGAGAGTTTCCAGAAGCCCGTGCACAGGCTATGTCCTCCTCAAAAAAGGCCTGTCCCTCAGCATACACAGCATACAGATTTCAGCTCCCTGCTCCGGTGCGCATGCGCATGCGCAGACGGCGGGATCGCCGAGCCAGATAGTACAGGGGAGTCAAGTCCTCACTACGGTGGCTTGTAATGGCCAAAAAACGTCAAACGCGTTTCGCCAATGCTTCCTCAGTGACGTGTATAGGCAAAGGGTAGCAGCAGTCTTATATACACTGTAGAATCGTCAGTTTAACTCCAAGGGTGCTGGTTTGACTCATAACATAGGTGTAAGTCCTTAAACTCAATTGCTCTTACTTTGTTGACTTAGTGTCGTGATACAAATTATACAGTAGGCTAATTCTTTTTTGGCGCAACTTTTCTCTCTTTTTATCGCACGCCTGCGGATGCATGCGCAAGCCCCTGATAAAGCCACTCTAAGCGCTGACCATAGACTCAGCCTTAGAGACCGTTATGAAAATTATCTTTCTCATTTTGAATACTCCCTTCCCAGCAGTAACCTGCTGAAATGGCTAAACACTAGTTTCTTTTATAGCATGGATACTACATATGAATGTGACTGCAAGAGGTCTGAGAATCGCTTTAAACGTATTTTTTCATAATGCACGCATTAATGAGAGTAATAATGCTGGCTATGTCTGTATTCTAGGATGGCATAGATCAGGCCTGCATAACTCGTAAAGTGAGAAGGGCCGAACTGCTCCAAGGTGAAAAAAATTGGGCCGCACAGGTAAAATCATCATCACCATCATCATCTCTCCTCCAGCACCTCATCATCATCATCCTCATCCTCATATCTCCCCCAGCACCCCCATCATCATCCTCATATCTCCCCAACACCCTTCATCATCCTCATATCTCCCCCAGAACCCCTCACTTTCAACCTTTGTGATACTCCCCATCTATCTCTCATACCCCCATCTCTCCCCCTCACCCACACACATAATACTCCCCCTCCACATCAAACACACAATACCCCCCTGCACAGCACACACATCACACACCCCTGCACCTCACATCCCTCTCCCCCTTGCACCTCACATCACTCTCTCTCCTTGCACCTCACATCACTCTCCCCCCTTGCACCTCACATCACTCTCCCCCCTTGCACCTAACATCACTCTCCCCCCTTGCACCTCAATTCACCCACCTTGCACCTCAAATCACCCCCCTTGCACCTCAAATCACCCCCCTTGCACATCAAATCACCCCCCATGCACCTCAAATCACCCCCATGCACCTCAAATCACCCCCATGCACCTCAAATCACCTCCCATACAACTCAAATCACCCCCATGCACCTCCAATGACCCCCCGCTCAATCACCCCCCTTGCACCTCAAATCACCCCCCTTGCACCTCAAATCACTCCCATGCACCTCCAATGACCCCCCCTCACCTCCAATCACCCCCCTGCACCTCACATCACCCATCACCCTCTCCCCCCCTGCACCTCCCATCACCCTCCCTCCCTGCACCTCACATCACCCACAGGGCCGCCAACAGAAATCATGGAGCCCGGGACAAATGAAAGGAGCAGCCCCCCCCACTGAACACATAGCGCACCCCCCCCCCCCGAACCCATAGCGCACCTACCACAAAAAAATATCTTTTAGCACGCAACTTTTACTTAACTGTTTCCTTATTGTGATACAGAAAAAAACATTACAATGCAACCTGTTATATTTCCAACAAAAGACATGTGACTGCCTGCCTGGGTGGGTGAGTGAGTGGGTGGGTGGGTAAATGATTGTGGGTGGGTGAATGATGGTGGGTGGGTGAATGGCGGTGGGTGGGTGAATGGCGGTGGGTGGGTGAATGGCGGTGGGTGGGAGACAGTGACTGGGTGGGTGGGAGACAGTGACTGGGTGGGAGACAGTGACTGGGTGGGAGACAGTGACTGGGTGGGAGACAGTGACTGGGAGACAGTGACTGGGTGGGAGACAGTGACTGGGAGACAGTGACTGGGTGACTGGGTGACAGGGTGACAGTGACAGGGTGACAGTGACTGAGTGACAGGGTGACAGTGACTGGGTGAGTGATAGTGACTGGGTGGGTGACAGTGACTGGGTGACAGTCACTGGGTGACAGTGACTGGGTGACATTGACTGGGTGACAGTGACTGGGTGACAGTGACTGGATGACAGTGACTGAGTGGGTGACAGTGACTGAGTGGGTGACAATGACTGAGTGGGAGATAGTGACTGGGTTACAGCAACTGGGTTTTGTGACAGTGACTGTTTGGGAAAGAGTGACTGGGTGACAGGGTGACAGTGACTGGGTGACAGGGTGACAGTGACTGGGTGGGTGACAGTGACTGGGTGTGTGACAGTGACTGGGTGACAGTGACTGGGTGACAGTGTGACAGTGACTGGGTGGGTGACAGTGACTGGGTTGGTGACAGTGACTTACCTTGACCGGGTGGGTGCAGCTTGCTGCTGGACGCTTTCCCCTCCTGCCCCGATATCTTTGCGGCAGCTGCCCGGGACGGGAGGTGGGCTTGGGGGCACGGGCAGGGGGGGGGGAGGTCGCGGGCTCGGGGGGGGCACGGGAGGTGAGCTTGTGGGGGGGGAGAAAGGAGGTGAGCTTAGGGGAACGCGGGAAGCTGGCCGCGGAGGAAAGCGGTGGGAAGCAGGCCGCAGGAGGAGCTGGCTGGTACTTCCCCCTCCGTCCCACGTTGGGAGGGGGGGGGAGCGGGTGCAGAGGAGCTTGCTTGTAACTTCCCCCTCCGTCCCACGTTGGGAGCGGGGGAGGAGGGAGCGGGCCCTGCGCATGCGCGCCGAGACCGCAGGGAATCGCCGCCATTTTTTTAATCTTTTTTTTTCATTTATTTAATTAACTGGTGCCCGGCCGGAGTCATCGCGGGCCGCACAGAGAGGCCAGGCGGGCCGCATGAGGCCCGAGGGCCGTATGTTGTGCAGGCCTGGCATAGATATATCCCCACCGTAGTACTTGTATACTAGTTAATTATATATAGTTTGTTAACATCACTAGGTCATCGGTGTTGAGTACAGTATATACAAGGCTGACATAGAGATACCAACACCATCATGACATGTCTCTACTACCTACCAGTAAACCAGTCAATCAGTTCCAATTTGGTTAACATAACACAGTAACATCATTTAATGAGTCTATTTTGGTTATATATACTGTAAGTGAGTAGAGGGATACCACCATTTGACTTATCTCTACTCTTTACTAGTAGACCAGTCAATCAATTCCAGTTGGGTTTATACTGCTAGTTGGGTTACCTGTGTTGGGTATATATTAGGTTGACATAGAGATTACACAATCTGACATGCATCTACTCTCTACCAGTATGCCAGTCATTCAGTTCCCATGGGGTTAACATAACACAGTAATACTCTTTATATTGTAGCTCATCTGTTGGTTATATAAACTGTAGGTGAGCGGAGAAATAACACATCTGTCTTATCTGTCTCAACTCTCTACTAGTATAGCAAACACTCAGCTCCAGTTGGGTTAACATAACATTAACACCCTTTATAGTTTATCTTTGCTCCATCTTTCAAGTTGCACTTATACAACCAGGAGTACTACATTTACAGATATAATGTTTGGGATGACTTACTGCACTGCAGCTGTTTTCAGAGCAAAGTCCTAAAGGAAAAGCTATGACAAGGGAACTCTCTGAGGAAGAGCTATGTATATAAACAATATAGAAGGCACACCTATAGCAAACATAGTTATAAAGTGGTGAGTACACGCATCATAGGAACCCAATAAACAAACAGTTCAGCCAAATCCACGGATCAGAGTAAAAGAAGAGGCAGCACATCACGGGTAAGTGAATCAAACAAAAACAATGTTTTAGTCCTGAAATTAGACCTTCATCAAGGAAGTGTTAATACACAGAGAATCAAATCACAAACTAAATACATGTCAAACCTCAACTGAAACCCTGCTGGAAAAACCTCAAAATCCAGGGGCCATGATCAGTACTCATAGTTTGCTAGGCAACAGAGCAACAGCAAAGCAGTGTGTTTTTGAACATTATACCAGTGGATCAGTTCCAGCTTTTGGATCAGTAACACCCTTTATAGTTTATTTGTTGGTTATACAGTACTGTACATATGTCAGCAGAGAGAAAACACTGTCTGATCTGTCTCTACCAGTATAGCAACCAATCAGTTCCAGGTGGGTTAATATAACATGCAGCACATGTCCAAGTGGCAGGACAACTGAAGTTTAAAAGGAAGTTCAAAAGAAGTGAAGAAGAAGTGGACAACACCTATTGGCCCTGATTCCTGCATTTGAACAATGCTGGAAAGGAAGATATTATCTATCCCAGACTGCACTTTCCAGAATTAACTATTGCTGTGATGCTGCCTTTACCATTTATTTTTGCTGTGGCCTCACTTCTTCTCAAATTATACACTTCCTTCTACCTGGCTCATTATGGGGGTTATGCACTAAGCAGTGATAAGTGCTTTTAAGTGAGATAAAAAGCCATTATAGCGTGATATTGCATTCTGTGAGATTCACAAAGCAGTGATAAGTCTTTTAAGTGTGATAAATGCCTTTATAGCGCAATACTGCGTTCTGTGAGATTCACAAAGCAGTGATAAGTGCTTTTAAGTAGCCATTATAGCAGGTTACTGCACTGTTATCACTGCTTTGTGAATCTCACAGCAGGCAGTATCACGCTATAAAGGCAGTTATCTCACTTAAAAGCACTTATCACTGCTTTGTGCATAGCACCCAGAAAACCCACTTATCACTGCTTAGTGCATAACCCCCTATGTCTCTAACTCTATTCATATCTCTCCTTTCTTCACCACTTCTGAGTTCACATGAACTCCTTTCTTACCTGTGCCCTCTGACACTGCATAGCTATATTGCCTGCACTAAATCACACCCCTACAAATCATCTTCGCACATTCTCTTTCAATCCATGCTTCTCCTCCTTGCTTCTCGGGATATCTCTCCCTATCCTGGTCCCTGCCTTTTTCCTACATGCTCTTGTCCTCGCCTGCCAAATGCAACCTCTACTCCTGGTGTCAACCCCTCCAACCTCATACCCATCCCCTGACACCCTCTTCTCTCCCTTTCTACTGTGCTCTTTGGAATGCATGCTCCCTTTCTAACAAGTTCCTCTCTGTGCATAACTTATTTCTCTCTCACTCTCTGCTCCTATTTGCTATAACTGAGACCTGGCTCACTCAGTCTGACTCTGCTCTGGAAGCTGCCCTCTCTTATGGTGGCCTTTCTTTCTCCCACACTCTGCGCCCTGATGGCAGGGGTGGAGGTGTGGGACTCCAGCTCTCCTCTCTCTGCCATTACAGAACCCTTCCTATTCCTCCCTCTCTTGCTTTTCCCTCCTTTGAGGCTCACACTGTCCAGATCTTCTCTCCTTTCCCTGTCCATGTGGCAGTCATCTATCGCCAACCTTCCTCTACTCATTCCCCTTCTGCCTTTCTCTTTCACTTTGAATCCTGGCTCTCTTTCTTTCTCTCCTCAGACTCCCCTGTTCTTCTCCTTGGGGACTTCAACTGCCATATTGATGACCCCTCTCTCCCTTGGGCTTCCTGCTTTCCCTCTCTAACCTCTTCTTTTGGCCTTCAACAGTGGGCTGCAGCCAGCACCCACAAGGGTGGCCACTACCTCGACCTGGTTTTCCCTAAAAACTTCTCTCCAATTTCTCCATTTCCCCCTTTCCTCTGTCTGACCATCACCTCATCTAATTCTCTCTATCTCACTTCTCCCCTTCTCCAACTCCATCTACCCCCCAGTTCTGCAGAAACCTGCGCTCTATTCACCTTCCTGACTTTGAGTCCACTTTATGCTCCTCCCTCTCCTCTCTCAGCTCTGCTACAGACCACGACAACCTGGTCAGGAACTACAACTCTGCCTTATCCTCCTCTCTTGATCTACATGCCCTGCTATCTCTCTGCCGTCCTCGCCCTTCTAACTCCAGACCCTGGCTAAATTCCTACACGCGCATGCTGCGTTCCTCCACTCGTTCCTCTGTACGCCTCTGGAGGAAATCTCATACTCTCGCAGACTTCCTTTACTACAAATTTATGCTATCCTGTCTCAAATCTGCCCTCACGCAAGCTGAACAAGCATACTTTTCTTCACTAATCAAGAAGCACAAGTCTAACCCACGCCGACTCTTCTCTGTCTTTGACGCTCTACTCAATCCACCCTCAGCTTCTTTTTCTTCCTCCATCTCCACTCAGGACTTTGCTGACTATTTTAAAGAAAAGGCGGAATCCATACGTCAGAACATCCCCTCTGTTTCTTCCTCCCATCCTACACCTCTTCCTAACTCACCTCCTGCCTTCCTTGACTCTTTTTCCACTGTCTCTGAAGAGGATGTGTCACTGTTAATCTCCTCTTCTCCCTCTACCACTTGCTCTCTTGACATCTCTTAAAACCTCTTGGTCCTACTATAATCCCTACGCTCACACATATTTTTAACTCCTCCCTCTACTCTGGTACCTTTCCCTCCTCCTTCAAACATGCAACAGTTATACCATTACTCAAAAACAGCAAGCTTGACCCTACCTGTCCTTCTAACTATCGACCTGTCTCCCTACTGCCTTTTGACTCTAAACTCATTGAACGTCTTGTATTCTTTCGCTTGCTTCATTTTCTCAACACCTATTCTCTCCTAGACCCTCTACAATCTGGCTTCCGCGCTGCTCACTCCACGGAAACAGCCCTCACTAAAATAACTGATGACCTCCATGCTGCCAAAGACAGAGGTCATTACAGTCTGCTCATATTGCTCGACCTCTCCGCAGCATTTGACACCCTCTTCTCCTTCTCATTCTCCATACTCTTGGTATTCGGAACAAAGCTCTATCCTGGATCTCCTCTTACTCTCCCATTGTACTTTCAGTGTCTCTTCTGCAAACACCACCTCCTCCTCTGTTGATCTCTCTGTGGGGTACCCCATGGCTCTGTTCTAGGATCTCTTCTCTTTTCTCTGTTCACAATCTCGCTAGGTGACCTAATAACATCTTTAAATATCACCTCTCTGCTGACGACACACAAATTTACTTTTCAACACCTGACCTTACACCTGCTGTACAAACCAAAGTTTCTAAATGTCTCTCTGCCATATCATCCTGGATGGCCCTCCGCCACCTTAAACTCATAATGGCAAAAACATAACTCCTCATACTTCCTCCCAAATCTGGCCCTACTACTTACTTCCACATTTCTGTTGGAAGTACGATCATTCACCCAGTAGCCCAAGCACGCTGCTTAGGGGTCACACTCGACTCCTCTCTCATATTCTCCTCTCACATTCAAAACATTTCTAAAACCTGTCGCTTCCCCCCCCCCCCCCGCAATATCACTAAGATACACCCGTTCCTCTGTTGCTCGACTGCTAAAACTCTAACTCAGGCCCTAACTAAAGTGGATGGGGCACAATCCAGGTGCCACCACCTGGTGTGTTCCAGATGTGATGTGTGGAATGCTGGATGTGTGCATCCTTCACTATGTGGCTCACATTTTTGTTCAATGTATGTGCAGTCACCAAAGGGACATAAACCATGTAATACCACCACACTAATAAAGGTTCAATCTTAGGACCGAAACTTTGGATTTTATGTGCCATATACACTGTTTGATTCACTTACCTGCGAAAAGCCCCTTCTTCTACTACTCCAATCATTGGGTTTGGATGAAGAACGTGTGTGTGTGTGTGTGTGTGTGTGTGTGTGTGTGTGTGTGTGTGTGTGTGTGTGTGTGTGTGTGTGTGGGTGTGTGGGTGTGTGTGTGTGTGTGTGTGTGTGTGTGTGTGTGTGTGTGTATACACACATATATACACACACATATACACACACAGACACATACACATATACACACACACATATACACACATATACACATATACACATACACACACACATATACACCCATATACACATATGTACACCCACATACAAATGCATAGGCATGTACAGTACTGTAACAGTGTCACATTTCGGCATATACAGCGCTCTCCCCTCGCTCAGGATAATTAACTGCACTGCAGGGTATTTCAACTTCTTATCTTCTCTACAATGCAGTACATCTCTCCCACACCATTCCTTTGAACGTGTGTCTGGTTTCAATCACATTCCTGCTTGACAGCAGGTGATTACTACGCATGCGCCTGTTACTTCGCCCACCACTGCTTGCTTGCTTGCTTGAGTGACCAAAAAAAAAATTAAAAAATTTTTTTTATTGTAATTTTTTTTTCTTCACAAGCCTGCAAAAACATCTTACTGTATTACGATATTCAATCTGTGCTGTAGCTTTTGACTGCGACCCTTTGCAATTGACTGCACATGGTTGATTTGTGTGCTTTTTACTGTACGTACTGTATTTGGGGGTGTATTATTATGATGAACTGTCTTTTGAAATTAAAGTATGTCTATATCTTTGAACTTCATGCAGCTGTACCTGTAGCCCCCTTCCCCACGAACACACACAAGGATTTGAAATTCCACAGAGTCGTTAATTTTCTGAATCTTGACATTGTGTTCTTAATCCGTCCGTAGCTGAGCTACAAAGCCTCACTGCGCCTGCGCGTAATCCTTTTTGAGATGGGAGCTAGCTGCTTACTGCGCATGACTCTTTCAACCCCCCCCCCTCTCCACAGAGTCATTCATTTTCTAAATCTTGCCATTGTGTTGTTAATCCGTCCATAGCCAACCTACAAAGCCTCACTGCGCCTGCGTGTAATCCTCATTGAGATGGGAGCTTTGAGGCTTTGTTTTACGGTAACGTAACGCTTTGGAAAATCCCTTCTCGAATTTTATTTGCACAGAGCATCACCTCTCTATGAGCCTGTGTAATCCTCTTTCGGATGGGAGCTAGTTGATTACTGCTCATGCGCCTGTAACTTCACCCACCACTGGTTGCTTGAGTGCCCCCCCAAAAAAAAAATTTAGCTATAATTTTTTAACTGTTATTTTATCCACAAGCCTGCAAAAACAATCTTGATATTATGATATTCAATCTGTGCGTTTGCCTGCACATGGTTGATTTGTGTGCTTTTTATGTACTGTATTTTGGGGTGTAGGAATCAAATTACAGTATTATGATGAACTGCCTTTTGAAATTACTGTACTCTACTCTACTCTATGTAATTTCTTTGAACTGCTGCACAACTAATCCTTCATCCCTCCCCCACGCACACACAAACTCTTATCGACAGACACCTCCACAGTGTCATTAATTTTCTGAAGTTAGTCATTGTGTTCTTAATCCGTCCATAGCCAAGCTACAAAGCCTCACTGCGCCTGCGTGTAATCCTCTTTGAGATAGGAGCTAGCTGATAACTGCACATGACTCACCCAACCCCCCCCCCCACCCCAACCCTTTGAGGCTTTGTTTACGGTAACGCTTTGGAAAATCCCTTCTCGAATTTGAAATGTAAAACTGATTTGCACAGCATTGTGAGAATTGAGAGTTAAAAAAAACATTAACTGATTCATGTTGTTTTGTCATTCATTCTTATTCATTGGTGTACTGTGGGTGTGGGGGGGGGGGGTGTTGTCAATGATTATGATTAGCAGGAATGTAAATAAATATTTATTTATTTTATCAGGAACCAAAAAATACAAATATAAAAATAATCATGAGTAATACATAATGCAGTCTTTATTAAGTTCTTCTGGCAGATTGAAATTGGATAAAGTCTGGTAACCACAGGATGCGGCAATGCAGAGCACAGCGGAACAACAGGACTCCACAGGACAGCAGCGGTAAGGTAAAAAAGATTCTTTATTAACACGTCATGGTGCAGACAGGGATGGGTGCAAAATCTCCTCCTCTTACGCGTTTCACGCCTGTGAAAAAAAATTGAGCATTTAGAAGGCAGTTACTGTAGTACTGTCAAACTAGTCTACTGTATACTGGAACTACTGTATACTCTGACTACTGTTAAATACTATGTACTGTAACCTGATGGCTGGTGCTGTTCTCTCTGTACAGAAAAAACTGTAACTACTGTATTCTCTGACTATTAGGAAAGAAAAAATCTGTGCCATACTTACCTGTATCATACTGTACTTACAATACTACAGTACAGTACTACTTTTCTGATGCTTGTCCATTACGTGCGATCACAACGGGCAACACAGTCGCAAAATGGTCTATATATTTATTGCAGTGTTCCACGGTGAGTACATCGTTCCAAAAACTCTTTATGCCTTTCAACAACTCGTCCTTTTTGGATGGTTTCACCACTTTCCGGATATGGTCCTTCAGCTGATGCCAGACCATTTCGATCGGATTGAAGTCTGGCGATCTGTCATTGAAAAAAAAGAAGGACAATTAGTTTAAGATATACAGTACACAGTAAAAAAAGTGGGGAAAAAATGAGACACGGTTACCGCACTTACTCCGCTGGTGTCTTCATCCCGTTGATACCGCGCTCAAGGACATGCGCTGTTGACGCGGTATGCTTCGAATCGTTGTCCTGGTAGAAACGGTGACCATCCGGGAACTCACGGGTGATGTATTCCACAATCTCAGGCACAATTTGCTCTTAGATAAAAGCTTAATTCATGATTCCTATAAAAGAAAAGTGCTCAAAAAACTGCACAATAGTACAGTACAGTGCATACAGTAAGGCTACACTAGTAAAGTACAGTGCATAAGGCTACATTATAATTTATATATTTTACCTTCAAAGATGACAATGCATCCTGGTCCACGCCTAGAGATGGCACCCCACACATGCAGCTTCACGGGGTGTTTTGGCCGCGGCTTCATAGATATGCGACCTTTTTTGTGGAATGCAAAGGTAACAAATCTCTCCAGCGACACAGTAGACTCGTCAGTGAAGATGCAATCCTGGAAATTTTCTCCACTGTCGATCCATGCCTGGGCCTGGACCACTCTTTTTATTTTGTTTACGTCCCGTATCATGGGGTACGCTCTGTAATTGTATAGTGGTAAAGTGAACACAGGCGCAAACAAATGAAAAGTGGACACTGTTAATAAGTGACTAATTGAAAACTTAAATAAGTGAGAAAGTGATAGTAATAAGTAAATACAGTTTCACCCCCTGCTCTGGAACCCACTGGAAGGGGTAGTCTTCACTCTTCCCCCATAGTAACAGCAAAACACACAAAATCCAAGGGGAGCATGGGGGAGAAACAAAAAAACATTTAAGTGCAGCAGAATGGCAACGTGGAAATAAAAGCCTCCAAATGACTTGGCTCTAATGAATTGACTACTTACAAGATGTAAGAGTCAAATAGGCAGGGTTGACTCAAACAGTCAGTGGCAGATGGGTGTTGCAGTTTTCATCAGAGTGGATCAGGTTTCATATGAGTGGATCAGGTCCTCAGGATGAAGTGCCCCAATATTGAGAGAAAGAAACTGGCATAGCACAGATCACTCAAGGTATAAAGATTTTATAACAATAAAATAATGTACTCACATTCTAACAATTAAAAACAGGCATGTCACACTGCAATAGTGTAGGAAGACTTTCGCCAGCCAGGCTCACCGTCTCGCAGCGTTCCCCACTCCTCTGCCTCAGCCTCCGGTCAGCTGTTACACTATTCCCACTGGCGTCTGATGTCACTTCCGGTTTCGCCGCTCGGTAAGGGCTGGATCTTCCGGCAACTTCTCTGTTGTATGCTCCGCTCTTGATGAGGCTCCCACTCTACGCGTTTCATCACGTGTTACCGTCGACTTCGTCAGGAGTGTGGAGTCTCATGACACAGTGCATACTTATATATCTTGGTGAACTGATTAATCATCAGGTGTATACTATTTCTTAAAGTGCTACTGGGGTGGATGATACCATTGTATTCACTCATAAACAACCATAGGGTTAAAATCACTCATCAGCTAACATGGGGTTAAATACAAAAAATGAAGGATAGATCTATTAAGGGAATACTATTGTAAGTATATCAGTATAAATGGTAGTGCAATAAAAGGGTCAAAACGGACAAAACCGCAGTTCATAATTCTACTTAAACTGGTAATTGATGATTAACATCATTTCTATAAGTGTACTCAAATATTGCTGATAAATACATAAACTCACATAATGAGGCAAAATCGCAAGGAATGGGAGGCAATATCACAATACAAATTTTAACAAATTGACAACTTAAGACATGATCAGAAAATATATGTAAGGCAGTAGCATAATGTAAAATTTAACAAATTAATTATAAAATCCCACAATCCTAAAAACCTATAGTGGTGAAATATATCAATATGATCTTGAAGTATTACACATAGAACTAAAACCAAAACCTAGAAAATCACAGAAATAGGCTATTTGGATAGAACTGAAGGAGTTGGATGAATGACTGTGAACAAGCTCCTAAAGGGGAGACAAAATCAATGTTAGAGACAAACATTTATTTCAGAAATGGCAAGATGTCCAACTCCATATTAAGTCCCCCTGGGCTGAGACTTCCTAAACGGTGAATCCAAAAGGATTCTCTCCTCAAAAGTTCATTCTCTCTTTCTCCCCCTCTCCAGTGTTTACATGGGCACTCTAATTAGTATATGACGTGGTCTGATCTGCAGGTAAGACTGGTTTTTATATTAAAGCTTTCATTAGTAACATTAGAACAGAAATTTGCAATATTTGAGGATTTAAACTGGCAAGCTTTAATATAAAAACCAGTCTTACCTGCAGATCAGACCACATCCCAAACCTGGCCCTACTACCTCCTTCCACATTGCTATTGGAAATACGATCATTCACCCAGTAGCCCAAGCACGCTGCCTAGGGGTCACACTTGATTCCTCTCTCTCATTCTCCTCTCATATTCAAAACGTTTCTAAAACTTGTCGCTTTTTCCTCCGTAATATCGCAAAGATATGCCCTTTCCTCTGTTACTCAACTGCTAAAACTCTGACTCAGGCCCTCATTCTCTCACATCTCGATTACTGCAACCTCCTGCTGTCCGGCCTTCCTACCTCTCACCTGTCTACCCTACAATCTATCCTAAACGCTGCTGCCAGAATCACTCTACTCTTTCCTAAATCTGTCTCCGCATCTCCCCTCCTGAAATCCCTCTCCTGGCTTCCGATTAAATCACGTATCTCACACTCAATTCTCCTGCTCACTTTTAAAGCTTTACATTCGTCTGCCCCTCCTTACATCTCAGCCCTAATTTCTTGCTATGCACCATCACGACTCTTGCGTTCTTCTCAAGGATGTCTTCTTTCCACCCCCTTTGTATCTAAAGCTCTCTCCCGCCTTAAACCTTCTCACTTTCTGCCCCACACCTCTGGAATGCCCTTCCCCTCAATACCCGACTAGCCCCCTCGCTATCCACCTTTAAGACCCACCTTAAGACACATCTGCTTAAAGAAGCATATGAGTAGCACTGGATAATCATGGACACATGACAAATAAAGCTTGGCCCCCTGCAGACGCACTTTCTAGTATTCCCTCCTACTGTCTCTGTACGTTCACCCTACCTACCAATTAGATTGTAAGCTCCTCGGAGCAGGGACTCGTTCCTTAATGTTACTTATACAGTATGTCTGAAGCACTTATTCCCATGATCTGTTATTTATATTATTTGTTATTTATATGATATGTATTACTACTGTGAAGCGCTATGTACATTTATGGCGCTATATAAATAAAGACATACAATACATGTCGATAGTTGGCAGCGGGACTAATACACCTGTAGTCAGCTGATGAGGCTGGAAATTGCTTAGGTACATGCAAGCTTGATCGAAACTGCACGCGAAATCCGGCTCAGGCTTGCTGGACCGACAGTAAGGGTTGTCACTGACGGTAGGACCGTTATTGGAAGCCGGTTCTGGTGCTGGTGCATTGCTTGGCAGCGACTGTCGTTTCTTAGTTGGTTTAAACACGACCTTTCGCCTTTTGCCATCTGCATGATCATAGCCAGTGATACACACCAATACCCTCCAATAAATTGTGGCTCAATACGATAAAAACAGGGATCGCTACATAACCTTTTCCTTATTGCACGCTTCCACGTATGAGGAGCTGGCGAAAATTTGTAAAAGTCATGTTTTCGATAAAATACTGATAAATTTGAACAAATGTTGCCATCTTATCATCTGTTGCATTAATCGCGGCCCATATCAAATACGCGTAACTTCTGTGGGTTTTTGGAAAGCGGGCTGCACTTGAACACTCATGGCGGAGGCTCTCTGGAGAATACTTTAACAGAAACTGGTCTTTGTCTTTCTTTAATATGAAAAGCCTAAATTGATACATTATTGCAACCTCTTCCTTCAGTCTCAAGGCCAATTTACAATAGCACACTGTGGTATCTTTTTTAAACGAAACACCTGCAAGTCGACACATTACTGAAGCGCATGCGCATTACAATTCATGAATATCTGCCATCTGGCGGACACGCGAAGAATTGCAACCTATTAAATCCGAACCATTCTCAATAAACGCATCAACCGCGCGTCAACCGCGCATGACCCGCGCATGACCCGTGGCTGATAACGCAAAATGAATGCGGCATGCTCCCGGTGAAGTGCGTCGCATTTCAGGAAAAAGCCAGGCAAAAACAGGCGATGTGTTAGAATAAGATGAACCGCAGCAATATACACTGCAGGAAACTCTTTAATCCTTTTGTTCAATGTTAAGTTTTTCAAAAGCTCCAAGTACATCTTGTTTTCTCCATCTGAAGTGCCTTTGTTATGCCAACTAGTAATGACCACCACTGGATAAGCAGTAACTCAGTTCACTTGTCATGTATTTTACAGTGATGTCTCAGTGAGAAGCAGCTGATTCTGGGATGAGTGACATGGTCTGTTAGTATGTAACATCTACACTTAGAACATAGCCTAAGCTTAGACCCTTTTTTAATTTACAGTATATACTATATTTATCATATAAAAATAGATAGTGAGACTTTTTTAGATGAGAGGAATGAATGAAAGAATACAGTATTTTCTTGCAACATTTATCTCCCTTCCATTCTCACCAAATACTAAATTATTCCTCTCCTGTTTTCTCACAGAGGACTTGAAGTCAATGATAGTTTCTGTTGAATGAATAAGCCCCATAGTATTCAGTTTTCACTTCAGCCTTCAGACCCATTTCAAGCACACCCTGACAGCTGCAAAAGTTTTTGTTAAAAACAATAATTTCACTTTTTCCTTCCATCTGGTGGCAGATGGTTTAAATCGGACCCACTGGGAACAGAACTCTGTTACAGAGGAAATGACAGTGATTGCAGTTGTTTTTCTTTACACAAAATGACAAGCTTGTTATCTACAAAATCCTTGGATTTGTGCATAAAGTTGTCAACTGGAGATTCCACTGCCATTGCAACAATATTCTCTTAAAATTTGGCACCTAACTTATAAATTAATTATTGATAACACTATTTATTTATTTCACTCGCAGGTTGTTCAAAGTTCTGAATGCATCTGTGTTGTACATGGTGTATTTTTTCCTTCTAATAATGTTATTTTTGTGGCAAATTGTAAGCTTTGATACACTTGGTTTTATATATAGATATATATATATAGATATATAGATATTGAAATATATAGATATAGGTATCTATACTGTATAGCTTTTATTTATTAAGAACCAGGCGTCAAAAACAACTGTAATCCACTTCACATTAAGTAGGGGAAAAAAACTTGTATAGACACTTTAAAACTAAAGGCTCAATTAACAGAGTAAAATTGTAAGCTCGTTGCAAATTCTTTTGTATTTAAATTGAGGAAAAAAATTGACATGTCATTGCAGAGCTTAAAATAATAATTTGTCAGTTACTTGATCGTCGAAGTTCAATAAAGGATTAAAAACCTTATAGACAATTACATGTAGTGCTAAGTGGCTGATGTATCAATGCAAACTTGTAACAAAATTGACACTGGGAGTTCTGTTCCTAGCCCTTTTATATCTTGTGTCTCCTTGCATCAATGTATCATTATATTTTCTCCATGTTTTGCAATACTGGGGTTGTTAATAGGATGTGTTAGGGAGGAGCTACATGACACGTACCTTATAATGAAATCAGCTCTGCATCTCTGTAAGCAACTTTTTAAATTTTGCATTTGTATCAAAAAATCGGCAAGGTCTGAGTCAGCGTAAACTTTTATGGCTAACCATTTGCAATAAAATGTAGGAAACTTTTTTTACATGTGACATCATTACATACAGAATATCGAGCAATGCACAATAGCAAACTTCTATTGGCACTTTCCCTACATTGATTCTGGCATGACATATAACTCTTCGTACATATACAGTAGTAGTCCCAAAGCATTAATAGAAGATACATTCTTCTTTAAGTCTGAAGAGAAGGACCAAAGAAAAAGAACCTGGTTGTCCAAAGCCCTCAAATACCCTAGTAAGATGTGTAAAGTTGATACCTAAAATAATTTTATTGATATTATTATTAAAATAAAGGGGTATAACAAAACCATGATGAATGCAAAGGTGCACATCCAAGGTCATTGACATTTCTAAATAATGAGTACTGAGTAGTATAGAACAATTGATTATCTCCTAAGAGACTGTTATAGTCTCATATATATTGTATGTATATATATATAGGTTTCCAGTGACTAAGCTTGTTTGCTTAAGAAGCCTGTAGATAAAAACTGCACCACAGGATGACGAGATAGTGTATATTGTGGTGCTTGAGTTAATATAGTATTAACAAAATATCAATGTGCTGCCCATGAATTGCTACAATTTGGCAGTAGCAGCTCAATCCAGGCTGCGGTCCCAGTCAGCACTGTAGCTCGTGTGCCCGGCAGGGAGGGGGTGTTGGGGGGAGGGGGGCGTGTTCCATGCACAGCGCTTCACCGGATGTAAGTATCCTAATATGTCAATTGACCAATGCACCTGTACTGAATTAAAAAAGTATTGGTGTTTAATTTCACTGAAGCCAGCTTTGAATTATAACAATTAGTTTAAAAAAAGAGGGGATAGTGATGTCTCAAGTCACTCCCGAACTCTAACTCAGTCCTAGTTTGTAGTCTACCCGGTATGTGATGAGTACATTATGTATATGCCACTTAAATCAATTAAATTAATTATTATGCTCTATAATAGCTAGCTGCTTTACGCATAAATGATAAACTTCTGATTATACACTTCTTTGAGTAAATTATTGTCTGAAAGTATATAGCGCCTAGCAATTAAGCTTTTAATGTATGCTCTTAGCCTGTCCACAAAGCTGCTTCCTTTTAATGATTACTTATATTCATCACAATCTTTTCTAGAGGGATTATATATAATGCATTGCAGTATACAATAGCTGCTAGTATATGCTCTTTTTAAATCCCCAGATTTGTTTCCTTTTTAGAGCTAAATGCTCAGGGGTTAATACGTGCTTAAACCTCGGTAGCTACAGCACTGGGTGTTAGTAACTAATTAGTAGCAACCTTGTTTGGGACTGGGCTGTATATACTGAATGGCTCTTTGCATTGAAATGTAACTAAATGCTCAGTGCTTAGTAAGTGCTTAGTGCTCTTTTGTCACAGCACTAAATGTCAGTAGCTTGTTTGTAGCAAACTTATTTCAACTGGGACTCTATAGTAGCTTATTGCAGTGAGGCTGCTATTGTTTGCCCTGAATTTGTTCTTGAATCTTCTTTCGTTTTAGAGCTCTATGCACTCTTATTGCAGCGCGAAGTATACTCTATAGTTAATATAAATATGTAGCCCTGTCTGGTTTGGGCTAAAATGTATGCCCTCCTCCTGGCAGTAGCCATTGGAAAGGGCAGGTGCCAGGAGAAATCATGGGTTTTCCCCCCTCTCTGTGAGTCACAGAGAATGTAGTGTAATCAGGCCTGGTGTCCAATCAGGGGCAAGGGGCTGGTTCCTACTGGATCTGTACTTAAGGGGCTGCTCTTCCTGAATTTACTCAGTTGCCTCTCCCATGAGAGAGGCTGGTCTACCCGAGAGCAGTGTGCAGGGCTCTGCATACTGCATGTCCTCCCTTAGGGGAGCGGTGGGAGACTATTCCCCTTACTCTACCAGAGAGTAAGGGAAGTGCTAGGACTGCTCCTGGTGCCCGCTGGCTGGGAGTGTAAGTCCAGGGACATCCTGAGGGTGTAGGCCCTAAGAGCTTCTGGTGGACTGCTGTGCTGTGTGCATAGAGCATAAAGAGATACTGTTTAATATAGTTCTTGCCTGAGACTGAAATCTATCAGGCAGAAGGAGAAAGAGACTCTCAAGCAGGAATTTCTCCCCTTATCCTGGGGGCTACAAGAGATGGAGGCGCTGTCACCATGAGTACGAGTCAGGTTATACCCCAGAAGCCTGTCCTGTCGCTATCCCCTAACATCATGCGGGAGACTCAGGGCTACTGTTTATCAGCAGGTATGCACCACACTACTTCAAGTAACCAGCATAGTTTACCCCATAATAGACCCGAGCGATTGATGGGGGGGCGGGGGGACACAGGGTTACAGTACTAACATCCATCTTCCGGATTGAGTAATTAAAAATAACGCCGTCAATCGTTTTGCGCGCTTTGCCAAGGCTAGTGATAGTACACACCTTGGTCCTTCTATTATTCATATCCTGGTAATAGCACCATACCCAACAACTACGTACAATATTTTGCTGAGCAGGGGTTCTACCTTTCCCATTCCCCTTCCCCATCTGTCCTTTCAGGTATACCTTAGGTCTGAAGAGCAAGCATAATTTAAAACATACAAGATAGTCCGAAAACTACGTTAAGCATTTTGAACACGTGTATCTTGGCTTCAGATTATCTGGCCACATGTTTTTTCATTGTACAGTATCTGTTTGGGATTTGGGGTGGTTTGAATATATCTCAGCCATGATTAAACTGGCATAAATCTCTGGATGAACAGGTCTGCATCAAACATTAAAAAAATATCTTGATTCACAAGTTGTGATGCTATTTCATGAGATTTCTTTTTCAAACTGCAATGTGTGTTTAGTTATACTTTAGAGGAGATTGACACATACCATAGGTAATCTTCTCAAATAACAATACAAGTTAATCATTATTCATTGCATATGTAAAGCAGGTGTTATACAGTATTTTTAAGTGTACTATATATTTGTATCTTCAAATCTGCAGAGGGGGTTGAAAATTGAGAATTTTGATTGGTTCAAATAAGATAATGTTGACTTTAGTTATTCTTGAGTTTAGGTTCATCTGTGTCCTAAATGGAACAGATGTGAACTTTCTAGGCCATTAAAAAACGCAGAATAATGTAATTACAGTAAGTTTTTTATCAAAGGAACCATTCATTTTCCAAATTAAAGTTGTCAAATGTACGTCAAAATATAAATTTATCATACTGAATAAAATTCTGATTCATACAGTAAGTAAAAAAAAAAACTCTACTATTTTAGTACAGTATTCATTGACTTATATACATCCCAAATCACTGCTTATTCAACACATGGAGAGATACATGTGAACACACACTGGCGATACCTGGGAAATATTCTGATTCAAACCATTTTAATATACTTCACATTTTGAAATTAATATATTTCCAAGGTATCTCAGATGAGTTCATAGTTATTTCTTCTTCTCTTCATCCTCTGTTTTTGCTCTTTCTGGGTCTAGATGTGAGTAACGCCCGGTTTAGTTACAGTATGGCGACCAATGTTAAGTGCCTGCGTTAACCTTAATGGACTTTAGTGAATATGCCCTATCAGAGGGTAAGCATGTTCTGATATCTCTAATGACCATTATAGTTAATGCAATGTTCTTTCCGGGAGGAAACATGACGTCACTATGCTTTTAAGGTATGTAGTAAGGCTGAACGTCACGTTAAGTCACAAAGGAAATTTGTAGATCTGTCCCTTAAATCTTTAGATAGCAAACTTTTCACGTATGTCTGTGATTCTCTTTCTTAAATATAGTGCATCCAATTATATTATAATATGTCTCACTCAAAGTAGTTAAAGTTTTACAAAGAGCAGGTTATTCTGCGTGTCCCGAAAAGTTGTTCGTACAATATTGCTGCCTAAAAGAAAGAGGCATTAAGAGATATTCCCTCAGGGAAATATGAACTGGCTTATAGGGAATGAGCAGATGGGGCTAGGACCCACGCATCACTCCTTGGTTTTTTCTCCATACCTCCCACAGGACGAGACACCTCATTGCTGGGAGAGGATAATACTCCGGCTTGGAAGTATGTACTCTCCAATCAGGTGGGCGCATCCCAGCCCAACTCCCCTTTAACTCACAACTCATTGTACGCTAGCCTCGCTAAGTGAGTTCTGGCTCAGCACACAATGAATCCCACAAAATATATACAGTTAAGCACAAACATTAAAATAAACTAGCTGCTACAGATGGCTAAGTGCAGGCCATTTTGTTTGTACATATATGGTAATGTTGACCTATAACATACTGTAGGTTGCTATATTGACAAGTAGGGGCAACAAACGGGCTTAAACCTTTAAAGCTGCAGACCAAGCAATATCCTACATGTGTGTGTTTTTTAATAAATCAGTTCTGCATTATGAGAAAATACTTGTATCATTTTTTTTAAACAGTTCTAAATTATTTTTTTTATGTATTATATTATAAGAAGCAATTTTTATTTCTATCGCAACCATTTACAAAGTCACATCCCCTTCCTCTTCTGAAACAGGCTCTAGCCCACCCCTTTTTGAGCCCTGCCAACTCTCTAGTAGTGCCCCAATTGTAGTAGTGACTGCCTGATCACATGATCTTCGCCACACAACTTTTCATCTTTGGTCCTGTTCTGATGCACTGACAGCCATTTAGTGAACCCCTGAGTCGAATCTTTTCCAATCGATCACAGGAGAATGGATCGATCGGCAAATTAGCTCATTACTTATTGTGTGGATTGTATTGATGCTCATATTAAAGGGAATAATAAAAACAGCAGCTTGGACTGCTGCTTTAAGGTACTGTGCCAGGCTGCCTCTACTGTCAAGACACAACACGTTACAATTTTAGCTGATTCCAGAATGAGATGGAGGCAGATTTCATTAGTATTGTGAAGGTGGAAGTGGCAAGTTTTGTTGAGGTATAAATCACTTCCGGAATTGAGGCCGAGTAGGCACGGGGAAGAAAGAATTAGATCTGGAATTTATACCTGTGATTGTAATTAGCAACAGGTGCTTCAGATACTGTATATATATACACTAGCTGAGAGACCCGGCGTTGCCCGAGATGTAAATGCGTAATAGGTAGTATTATTTATAAATCGTGGAACAATAGGTGAGTATTTGTTGCAAAGGTTGGATAATAATATTGAAAAAAAAATATTGAAAAGATAGATGGAATAAAATGTAATACGATGTTGTTTAAAAATGTTTTATTGTAAACACACCACAGTACAATGTATATTTTGGTGACATAACAGATGTAAAAATGTGAGGCGTGTGTCCTGCTAGGGTGTGAGGCGGCGGGTGGCACATGGGTTGTGAGTGCTGTCTGTGAGTGGGGGTCTTGCTAGGGTGTGAGGCGGCAGGTGGCGCGTGGGTTGTGAGTGCTGTCTGTGATTCGGGGGCCTGCTAGGGTGTGAGGCGGTGGGTCAGTGATGTCGGTGCGTAGGGGCGGGAGGCAGCAGGTGTGTGTGGCGGCAGGTATGTGTCGAGTGTGGCGGGTGTCTGTTGAGTGCGTGCAGCGGCTGTGAGGCGGTGGGTGAAAGGCAGAGGCGGGCGGAGTAAGGGCGGGTGAAAGGCAGAGGCGGGTGGGCGCGAAAGCAGAGGCGGGGAGGCAGGAAAGCGGGCAGGAAGGCGAAGGGTGGTGGGAAGGGGTGGAGGAGGGGGTGAAGGAGGGGTTGGGAGGAGGGGGTGGGAGGGGGGGTAGGAGGGGGGAAGGAGGGGGGAAGGGGGTGGGAGAGGGGAAGGGTGTGGGAGGGGAAAAGGGGGTGGGAGGGGGGAAGGAAAGGGGAAGAGGGGGGAGGGAAAGTGGAGCGGGGGGGGGAAAGTGGATTGGGGGGGGGAAAGGGGAGTGGGGGGGGGAAAGGGGAGCGGGGGGGGGGAAAGGGGAGCGGGGGGGAAAGGGGAGCGGGGGGGGAAGGGGAGCTGGGGGGAAAGGGGAGCGGGGGGGAAAGGGGAGCGGGGGGGAAAGGGGAGCGGGGGGGAAAGGGGCGCGGGGGGGGAAAGGGGAGCGGGGGGGAAAGGGGAGCGGGGGGGAAAGGGGAGCGGGGGGGAAAGGGGAGCGGGGGGGGGAGAAGGGGAGCGGGCGGGGGAGAAGGGGAGTGGGGGGGAGAAGGGGAGCGGGGGGGGGGAGAAGGGGAGCAGGGGGGGAGAAGGGGAGCGGGGGGGGGAGAAGGGGAGTGGGCGGGGGGAAAGGGGAGCGGGGGGAAAGGGGAGCGGGGGGGGGGAAAGGGGAGCGGGGGGGGGGAAAGGGGAGCAGGGGGGGGAAAGGGGAGCGGGGGGGGAGAAAGGGGAGCGGGGGGTGAGAAAGGGGAGCGGGGGGGGAAAGGGGAGCGGGGGGGGGAAAGGGGAGCGGGGGGGGAATTTATACCTGTGATTGTAATTAGCAACAGGTGCTTCAGATACTGTATATATATATACTAGCTGAGAGACCCGGCGTTGCCCGGGATGTAAATGCGTAATAGGTAGTATTATTTATAAATCGTGGAACAATAGGTGAGTATTTGTTGCAAAGGTTGGATAATAATATTGAAAAGATAGATGGAATAAAATGTAATACGATGTTGTTTAAAAATGTTTTATTGTAAACACACCACAGTACAATGTATATTTTGGTGACATAACAGATGTAAAAATGTGAGGCGTGTGTCCTGCTAGGGTGTGAGGCGGCGGGTGGCACATGGGTTGTGAGTGCTGTCTGTGAGTGGGGGTCTTGCTAGGGTGTGAGGCGGCAGGTGGCGCGTGGGTTGTGAGTGCTGTCTGTGAGTCGGGGGCCTGCTAGGGTGTGAGGCGGTGGGTCAGTGATGTCGGTGCGTAGGGGCGGGAGGCAGCAGGTGTGTGTGGCGGCAGGTATGTGTCGAGTGTGGCGGGTGTCTGTTGAGTGCATGCAGCGGCTGTGAGGCGGTGGGTGAAAGGCAGAGGCGGGCGGAGTAAGGGCGGGTGAAAGGCAGAGGCGGGTGGGCGCGAAAGCAGAGGCGGGGAGGCAGGAAAGCGGGCAGGAAGGCGAAAGGTGGTGGGAAGGGGTGGAGGAGGGGGTGAAGGAGTGGTTGGGAGGAGGGGGTGTAGGAGGGGGTGGGAGGGGGGGTAGGAGGGGGGAAGGAGGGGGGAAGGGGGTTGGAGAGGGGAAGGGTGTGGGAGGGGAAAAGGGGGTGGGAGGGGGGAAGGAAAGGGGAAGAGGGGGGAGGGAAAGTGGAGCGGGGGGGGGGGAAAGTGGATTGGGGGGGGAAAGGGGAGCGGGGGGGAAAGGGGAGCGGGGGGGAAGGGGAGCGGGGGGGAAAGGGGAGCGGGGGGGAAAGGGGAGCGGGGGGGAAAGGGGAGCGGGGGGGAAAGGGGAGCGGGGGGGGAAAGGGGAGCGGGGGGGAAAGGGGAGAGGGGGGGAAAGGGGAGCGGGGGGGAAAGGGGAGGGGGGGGAAAGGGGAGCGGGGGGGGAGAAGGGGAGTGGGCGGGGGAGAAGGGGAGCGGGGGGAGAAGGGGAGTGGGAGGGGGGAGAAGGGGAGTGGGGGGGGGGAGAAGGGGAGTGGGCAGGGGGAAAGGGGAGCGGGGGGGAGAAGGGGAGTGGGGGGGGGAGAAGGGGAGTGGGCGGGGGGAAAGGGGAGCGGAGGGAAAGGGGAGCGGGGGGAAAGGGGAGCGGGGGGGGGGAAAGGGGAGCGGGGGGGGGGAAAGGGGAGCGGGGGGGGGAGAAAGGGGAGCGGGGGGTGAGAAAGGGTAGCGGGGGGTGAGAAAGGGGAGCGGGGGGGAAAGAGGAGCGGGGGGAAAGGGGAGCGGGGGGGAAAGGGGAGCGGGGGGGGGAAAGGGGAGCAGGGGGGAAGGGGAGCGGGGGGGAAGTGGAGCAGGGGGGGAAGGGGAGCGGGGGGGAAAGGGGAGCGGGGGGGGGAAAGGGGAGCGGGGGGGGAGAAGGGGAGCGGGGGGGGAGAAGGGGAGCGGGGGGGAGAAGGGGAGCAGGGGGGGAGAAGGGGAGCGGGGGGGAAGGGGTGTGGGGGGGGAAGGGGTGTGGGGGGGGAAGGGGAGTGTGGGACGGGGTGGAGAGCAGTGGGCATATGTATTGTCATAATTAATGTATGTGCATGTCCCCCCCCCCTCCGTGCGTCCGTCCCCCGGCTGGTTCGGCTGGTTCGGCTGGTGGCCCCCCCCCGTTCTCCGTGACTCGGCCCCCCCCTCCCCGTGACTCCCCCCCCCCCGTTCCCCGTGACTCGCGCTCCCTCCCCCCCCCGTGGCGCCCGCTTGGTTCCCCGATGTGCCGTCCGGCTAAGTGAGGCGCATTGCAGGCGGCGGCAGGAAGCGCCCTGTGTGGGCCTGAGGTGCGAAGCTGTGCGGGTGGGCCTGAGGCGCGAGGCTGTTACTGGCGCCATAAGCTGAGGCGGGACGCGTAGTGCCTTACCTGAGCGGGAGGTAGCGCCAGGGAGGTAAGGGAGCGGCTTGGGTAGGAGGGCCGCGCTTCCCGTCCGGAGACGGTGCTGGGCGGTGCACGTGATGGGGGGGGGGGGCGGCGGACAGAGGGTGAGGAGGGGGGGTGAGGGGCTCCGGAGCAGCATTGTGCGGTGGATGTTCGGGTGAGTGTGGGGGGGGGGGAGGTGAGGGGCTCCAGAGCAGCATCGTGCAGTGGATGTTCGGGTGAGTGTGGGGGGGGGAGGTGAGGGGCTCCGGAGCAGCATCGTGCGGTGGATGTTCGGGTGAGTGTGGGGGGGGGTGAGGGGCTCCGGAGCAGCATCGTGCGGTGGATGTTCGGGTGAGTGTGGGGGGGGGGGGGTGAGGGGCTCCGGAGCAGCATCGTGCGGTGGATGTTCGGGTGAGTGTGGGGGGGGGGTGGTGAGGGGCTCCGGAGCAGCATCGTGCGGTGGATGTTCGGGTGAGTGGGGGGGGGTGAGGGGCTCCGGAGCAGCATTGTGCAGTGGATGTATGGGTGAGGGGGGTGGGGTGGTTTTGGGTGTGCTCCGGGGATGTTCGTGTGAGGGGGGGTGATGGAGCATTGTGCGTTGTATGTTTGGGTGAGGGGGGTTGGTGATGGGCTGCAGTAGCGGGAGAGCTGTGGCGTGCGTTCGTAGTGTGCATGAGGTTGGGGGGGGTGGTGGTGGAGGGGGGTGCATGAGGTTGAGGGGGGTGGTGGTGGAGAGGGGTGCATGAGGTTGGGGGGGGGGGTGGTGGAGGAGGGGGGTGTTTGTAAGAGGCAGTGTTGCGCTGCTTGTTCGTGCGGTGTGTGGAGGTGAATGTTGATATAGAGATTCTGTACCTGATCTGTGGTAGCTGGCGGTGAGGGTTTTGTGGGTTGAGAGGTCGCCCCAGAGCAGTGAGGATTGTCAGTGAGGGGTGAGACAGTGGGGTGAGGGGTGGGACAGTGTGGCAGTGGTGTTGGCCGAAGGCCAATGAGAGTCAGTGAGGGGTGGGACAGCGTGGTGAGGGGTGGGACAGTGTTGAGGTGGAGTGACAGGCCAAAGGTGCAATGCGATTGGCCCTGGGATACACGGCATGCAGACAAACATACAGACATTTCAGAAATATATAGTAGATATATATATATATATCTATATATATATCTATATATATATATATATATATATATATATATATATATATATAGCAAAGGGAAATATAACTGTATGCTCATTTGCATGTCATATATATATATATATATATATATATATATATATATATATATATATATATATATATATATATATATATATATATATATATATTGTGACAGAAACCAGGGGATGGTAATAAATTCCATATATAGGGCTCCCAGGATACTGGACAGCTTCTATCCTCTTTAGGCTAGAAAGTGCAGCCTCAGAATATATGCACTCCATCCCACAGTTTGACAGTTGCTGGAACAGAGGGATGAGGGATCCAGATCAGAGTTTGTCTGCTGCCTGATTTCTGTCACCTGTCCTGCTAGATAGAAATCAGGTATTTAAGGCTGATTTCCTGGTTCCTCTTCCATCTCCCCAAGAGACTGGAGGCAGGAATGCTGCTGGAAGCAGAGAGGGGGAAATCCTCTCCCCAAACATGTTAACTCATTCTGTTCCTTTTCTCAAGTTGTAAAGATCCTTATTTTTGTTTGTTGGAAGCGGGCAAGCCGCCCAAACCCCAGTCAGGGTGAACGTTAGTTAAGTTATTGCTCAGATGAGCAGGGTTCTATTTTGTTTGTGTTTTCTTTTGTATTCAGTGTGGCAGTCTCAGTGCCTGGGACTGAATAAACAAGGCAATAGCCTGTTTAAAAGAACAGCACCTTACGCCTCGTCATTTAACCTACCCTAAAAGACCATGTTCTAGCAGTCCTGGACAGACTGCGGAGCCCCAGAGTAAGCCACATATGGTGGAGAATGCGGGCAGAACACTAAAAGGTCTGCGGGTAAAAGAACTTTAAGAAAAGAAAAAAAAAGTTTTTTTTCCCAAACAAGATGAAAGACGTGGTGAGTGGGTTGGTACGCAATGTCGCTGCCCAGAAAGAGACGAATGCAGCCCTGCAAGAGGCGAATGCAACCCAGCAAAAGCTGCTAATAGCCCAGCAACAGACTAATGCAACACAGCAACAGGTGAATGCAATCCAGCAAGAGACAAACCGCTTGCTTAGAGAGGAGCAACAACAGTTCGCCCAGGTCAATCAGCAGGAACTCGAGGTCGTGAGAGAAGCTATCAGTAAGGCTCCATTGGCAGAGGCAGCCCCAGTCCTGAAAATGACCAGGGCAAGCCACTGCCTTCAGAAGATGGGGCCCTCAGATGATGTTGAAACCTATCGTCTCACTTTTGAACGCATGGCACAGAGAGAGGGTTTGCCAGAAGCTGAGTGGGCCAGTCTAATTGCACCCTTCCTAAGCGCTGAACCCCAGAAGGCATACTTTGATCTAGAGCCAGCCGAAGCTAACGTCTATGCAAAGTTGAAGTTCGAGATCCTCGCCCGCCTCGGCGTAACCACGGCTGTTCGTGCCCAAAGGTTCCACGCATGGTCCTTCACGTTGGATAAAGCCACCCGATCCCAGATGTATGACCTCATCCAGCTCGCCCGGAAGTGGCTACAACCCAAGGACAACTCAGCAAGCCACATCGTGGAACGGTTGGTCATGGACCAGTTCTTGGGGAAACTTCCCTCTGCCCTACACCGTTGGGTCAGTCAGAGTGACCCCCACAATGCAGATGAACTGGTGGCCCTCGTAGAAAGGTACAATGCAGCAGAAGAGCACCTGCAACCCACAGTCATGGAGCATCCCCACTATCCAAGGTTCCAGTACTCTTCCAGAGACGGTAAAAGGGTACCAGGGCTAAGGGGGGCTGAAGAGCGGTGACCGCCTTCACACCGCACCAGCAACAGTGGCTCGCATACTAAGGGCAACAGCCAACATGGAGAGCCGAAAAAGGGCTCTAAGTGGGACACAGACTATGTACCTAAATGTGTAAATTGTTATGAGAGGGGACACACCGTGAAAGTCTGCCCACTAAACACTGAACCAATGCAATGCAACAGCGTTGAACCTTATTCGTTGTGGTCTCAATGTATGGGCCTTAGCCCAGAGGACCCCTTGAATAACCATCTCTGGGCATTTGTAAAGGTAAATGGTAAGAGGGTTCGGGCACTACTTGACTCTGGGAGCATGTTACACTAGTGTCCGAATACCTGTTGCCCATTGAAAAAAAACCGGTAAACAGTTCACAAAGAGTGGCAATTTGTTGTATACATGGGGATAATCACGAATATTCCACTGTTGATGTTCTTATATAAACAGAGTTTGGTTCTTTAGATTTCAAAGTGGGTATAGTTCCCAAACTGGCACATGATGTATTAATAGGGACCGACTTTCCCCATTTTCTAAAAATGTGGTCCTCCTCTAAGAATAGCGCCCAGAGTTCAATAGCGGACCATAAAGAAGTAACAGAAGAAACAAAACATTTCCCTTTTCAGAAATGGAAGTTGACGAGGGCCCAAATAAGAAGGGGAAAGAGGAAGAGTGCTGTAAAATTCCCTTTCCCATAGCCACTTGGTAGGGAATACCCCAAATCAAGATGTTGAACAGGCACTTACCACCCCAGAACAGGGTAAGACCTTCGCTGACGTAGAGGTCAGTCCTGGGAGTTTTAAGAAGGCCCAGTGGGAAGACCCCACATTAGCGGAAGCAAGGGGGAATATACGGGACCAGAATAGTACTCCTGGTCAACCAGATAGGTCACTTGCCTAACCCTACTTCGAGGTAGAAAATGACCTAGTATATCGGGTTGATAGGAGGAAATCCATTATAACTAAACAATTGTTGGTGCCACGGACATTCCGTAATGTAGTATTACACCTCGCACATAGTCGCCCATTGGGGGGACACCTACGGGTGGAAAAGACAAAAGAAAAGGTTCTCCGAAGCTTCTATTGGCCTGGGGTTCTGGCAGAAATTACAAATTATTGCTCCTCATGCCCAGAATGTTAGGTCACCGGCCCGTTCAAAGCGTATCGTAGCCCATTGGTACCCCTTCCCATAATAGATGTACCATTTGACCGGATTGCTATTGATCTAGTAGGACCCCTAATAAAATCTGCTAGGAGACATCAGCATATATTGGTAATATTAGATTATGCCCCCCGATATCCGGAGGCAATTCCCCTACGTAGCACCTCTGCTAAAAACATAGCAAGAGAGTTAATAGTCCTGTTTACTCGGGTCGGAATTCCTAAAGAGATCTTAACTGACCAGGGAACACCATTTATGTCCCAAGTAACAAAAGAGTTATGTAAACTCCTCAAAATCAAGCATCTCAGAACCTCAGTCTATCATCCACAAACAGATGGTTTAGTGGAACGATTCAATAAAACCTTAAAAAGCATGTTACGCCGGCAATGGATAAGGATGGGAAAAACTGGAATTGTTTGTTACCATACCTGTTATTTGCCATTAGGGAGGTTCCCCAATCATCCATAGGCTTCTCCCCGTTTGAACTATTGTATGGCCGACACCCAAGGGGCTTACTGGATATAGCCAAAGAGACTTGGGAACACGAGGTTACCCCTTACAGAAGTGTAATAGAGCATGTTGCCCAGATGCAGTACCGCATAGCTGCGGTCCTACCTACTGCTGCGGCCAAGTTTATTCGAGCATTTGCCCGTTCTTGGCCGCAGCAGTAGCCTGGCGCGCGCCCGAGAGTGACGGGCGCGCGCCGAAGCAGCGGAAGAGCGCCCTCCGATCGGGGCGCTCTCCCTACCGCTGCCGGGTCCGCCGGGTCCCCCGGAACCCCCTGCCGCTGTCCCGCGATCGCGGGACACCAGGGCTCCCTCGGGGAGCCCCTGGACGCGCATGCAGGGGGCGCACGCTCCCAAAGACGCGTGACCGCGCGTCTATGACGCGCGGCACGCCGAGGGGCGGCCACTAGCAAGCCGGGAAATCTCCCGGCTTGCGGTACCGGCCACACTCTAATAAAGTGTGTCGGTAGTGTATAGTGAGGGAACACATTGAAAAAGCTCAAGAGGCACAGAGGAATACGTATAATAAGGGTGCTAGGGTCAGAATTTTTTATCCAGGCGATAGGGTTCCCACCGTAGAGAGTAAATTCCTTGCTAAGTGGCATGGGCCATATTGGTCTTGGAAAGAATGGGAGAAGTAAATTACAAGGTGAGACAGCCAGGTAGGAGGAAACCTGAGCAGATTTACCATGTAAACCTACTTAAGCCATGTACAAGAAAAATCAGAGAGTGAACCCTGAAAACTGGTGCTACAAACTGCACAGATATTGTGAGTATATAATGAACAGAGTTGAAAACCGCAGCAACATGTTAAAATATCAGTATGTCTATAAATCCACTTCCATAATGAACCATTGTAACCTGGACGGGGGGCTTTCATAGCACGGCTGGTAGAGGTACAGAGGATCCCTATCTAGACAGAGCCCCAAGGTAAATCACGAGTCCAGCTACTGCTAGCCTCACCTGCATCCGGTGTAAGGTAAGATCATTCAGCCGGTAAACATCACATCATAGTCACTGAAGAACTGCCGGGTGCTGCTGAGAAGAGACTGCAATGCTAATGTTGCTGGTATCGGTGGCGTGCTCCTGCTCGTGGTAGGTAAAACAGGTAAATGAGGTCTTGGAAAGAGTGGGAGAAGTAAATTACAAGGTGAGGCAGCCAGGTAGGAGGAAACCTGAGCAAATTTACCATGTAAACCTACTTAAGCCATGGAAAGATAGAGAGGTCTTATTAACCCTAGTATCCCCAGGTTCGTCAGAGAATCGAGAAACTGACCCAAAGGTTAGCATAGCTGAAACCCTGTCCATTCATCAGAAACGAGAGGTCCAGAACCTAATGAGAAGAAACAAAGAAGTCTTCTCTACAAAGCCAGGTAGAACTAGGGTAATTGAACATGACCTAGTCTCTGAACCGGGGGTCCGAGTTAACCTTAAACCGTACCGAATCCCAGAGGCCAAAAGAGAGGCTATAAATTTAGAGGTTAAAAAAATGCTAATACTAGGTGTAATTGAGGAATCCCAAAGTGGGTGGAACAGCGCTATAGTTTTAGTACTAATACAAGACGGTACAACAAGGTTTTGCAATGACTACCGTAAACTAAACGCTGTGTCAAAATTTGATACTTATCCTATGCCCAGGGTTGATGAACTGATAGAGAGACTGGGCAAAGCCCGATATCTCATGACCCTAGACCTAACAAAAGGGTACTGGCAGGTTCCCCTCACAGAAAGGGCAAAAGAAAAGACAGCCTTCTCAACCCCAGGCGGCCTCTTTCAGTATAGGATGCTGCCTTTTGGCTTACATGGAGCTCCTGCCACATTCCAAAGAATGATGGATAAAATTTTAAAGTCACATGCTCGGTATGCTGCCGAATACCTGGATGATGTGGTAATCCATAGTGAAGATTGGCAATCCCACCTTCCAAAGGTCCAAACTGTGCTTGACGCAGTTCGGTCTGCTGGACTAACTGCTAACTCCGCTAAATGCACTATTGGTCTGGAGGAGGCCATGTATCTGGGGTATTCTATTGGCAGAGGTTTACTCAAACCCCAAACACTCAAAGTAGAGGTGATACAAAATTGGCCAAGACCAGTTACAAAAAAACAAGTAAGGACCTTTTTGGGATTAATTGGCTACTATAGAAGGTTTATTCCCAATTTTGCAACTAAGGCAACCCCACTAACCGACCTCACAAAAGAAAGAGGGCCGCTAATGGTAAAGTGGTCCCCCAAAATTGAACAGGCCTTTAGAAGCCTGAAAGAAGCTTTCTGTGCAAAACCGGTGTTGGTCACACCTGACTTCTCTAAAGAGTTTTTAGTCCAAACCGACGCATCTGAGCTAGGGCTGGGGGCTGTACTCTCCCAGGAGTCTCAAGGGGAGGAGCATCCCATCCTTTATTTAAGTAGGAAACTAAATCCCCAGGAGAAAAATTACTCCATAGTCGAGAGAGTGTCTCGCAATAAAGTGGGCTGTAGAGACGTTCAAATACTATCTGTTGGGGAGAAAATTCCGGTTGGTCACAGATCATGCACACATCACCTGGATGAGTCAAAACAGAGAGAAGAATGCTAGAGTGACCAGGTGGTTCCTAAGCCTACAACCCTTTAAATTTTCTGTGGAGCACAGGTCAGGGCACAAACATGGCAATGCTGACGGGTTGTCAAGGATGCACTCCCTAATATCCATGGTTGCTCATCCCTCAAAGTCTGAGCTGGGGGGGAGGATATGTGACAGAAACCAGGGGATGGTAATTGTGACAGGGTAAATAAAACCCCCCAGCTATATGCCTGGCAGACATATGTTTAGTCTGCAGTGCAGCAGTGATTAGGTTAACTTCAGCTGGGAACCTCAGGACAATTAGTTGGATCCCAGCTGCCTAATCAAGGTGTGTTAAAAACCCCAGGCTGTAGACACATGCTGCCTAGCTGTTGAGGAGAGAGGAGTAAGCTACTGAAGAGATTACTGATAGAAGGTCTGTCTTTTTGTATGCTGTCTGAAGCAGGGAAATCCCCCGAAACTCTGGAGAGAGAACAGCTTGATTTAAGGTCTGTTTTGCATGTTTTATGGACTGTTGTGTTTACCATGCTGAAGCGAAGCTATTTTGTTTACCATGCTGAAGACAAGGAATTTTGTTTTGTCTGCTGAAGAAAAGCTATTTTTGTTTTGTGTGCTGTATAATTTAAGGCTAAATAAATAAGCCTTATCAAGAAAACCCTGCGTGTGTAGTTGCATGTACCCTGCAACAGTAATAAATTCCATATATAGGGCTCCCAGGATACTGGACAGCTTCTATCCTGTTTAGGCTAGAAAGTGCAGCCTCAGAATATATGCACTCCACCCCACAGTTTGACAGTTGCTGGAACTGAGGGATGAGGGATCCAGACCAGAGTTTGTCTGCTGCCTGATTTCTGTCACCTGTCCTGCTAGATAGAAATCAGGTATTTATGGCTGATTTCCTGGTTCCTATTCCCTCTCCCCAAGAGATTGGAGGCAGGAATGCTGCTGGAAGCAGAGAGGGAAAAGCCTCTCACCAAACAGGTTAACCCAGTCTGTTCCTTTTCTCAAATTGTAAAGATCCTTATTTTTGTTTGTTGGAAGCGGGCAAGCCGCCCCAACCCAGTCAGCGTGAACCTCAGTTAAGTTATTGCTCAGATGAGCAGGGTTTTGTTTTGCTTGTGTTTTCTTTTGTATTCAGTGTGGCAGTCTCAGTGCCTGGGACTGAATAAACCAGGCAGTAGCCTGTTTAAAGGAACAGCACCTTACGCCTCGTCATTTAACCTACCCTAAAAGACTGTGTTCTAGCAGTCCTGGACAGACGGCGGAGCCCCAGAGTAAGCCATTTGTCACAATATATATATATATATATATATATATATATATGTGTATATATAGGTTGTGGAGTTTGGGGAGCGTAGATATCACCAAATTATGAAAAATAGAAAACATATAATAGTGCAGATGGTCTGCAATATAAATGAGGTATGCAAAAATGATCTATGAGATATACACTCACATTTTGTAATAAAGATAAAAGCAGTTTCCAAATCTAGTTTGGTATGTAAATGCTTGACCAGATGTCAGTCAATCAGATCAGGTCGCAGGTTCAGTGGCGTGCAGTTCTCAGATCCCAATAAAAAAGACAGAATATACCATAGTGCGATCTGTTGTATTATGCAAATTGAACATATGAATGAATAAAACACACTTACATACATCGTAAGGATACAGGCATGTAGTACAATAGATGTGTTCATTATCTCTGATCACTGCTGCTGTGTACCTTCCTCTGGATACTCGTGTCTCTCTGGCTGCAAGACTTCCGGTCTTCCAGTATCTCTATTTCCTGTCTTTTGAATGCAGGGAGATGATGGAACGCATGAGGCTCATCCACAGGCTGATGCGGACAGGCGCTGAATTTCTAAAGGCTGATTCTAAGTTGACAAGCTGGCAGGTTGGACGGCAACTCTGCAACTCAGGCGGCAGTAGCTTGTTATGGACTCAACGTGCTTCACACGTAATTCAGCTTTGTCAGGAGTCATAGTTGATACGTTACAAGTTCATTAATATATACCCCCTTCTGTGTCCTCATTGGTCAGTTTTTGATTACATATATTGTGCTCTAGGTATCAGCTAACGTGATCAGAATGTATCATATATACAATATCAATTCTAATTTAATGACTGAAGAACACTTGATATACCAAAAAAGTTCTAAAAATGGTCAATTTGATACTCAATATAAACTAATGGTACTAAAAGGGGAACTTTATGGAATGTAAAAATTACACATACTGTATAAGGAAAAAAGGCTAAACAGCTCTCTGTAAAATATTGAATTGAAGGACCGGGAAGAGTGTGTAATGTCGTTATTGGATGGTTCTGTTGACACGTACGCTGACTTCCCAGTGGACGTGGATGTAGGCATAAAGGATGTTGGTAAAATCATTGCTATACAGAATAAGTCTCTAGTTGTGGCTTGAAACATTCCTGGAGGCTAAGCCACAACCGGAGACTTCATCTACGTTAAGAACATAGGAAATAATTTCTTCAAATGGAAGGTGACAACATAGAAATACACAAAAGCTCTTTGATACCGATGAAGTCCAGGGGTCGGTCACACTCTCCTCACAATACCACCTCTGCTCCGTTTTCTTTTTCATCTGTGCATGCATAGTGCAAGTATGGAGACTTAATGGCCCATCGGGATTAACACAGCAGGGGTACCTGTTTCTGAATGGGACTCGTACTGTGTGAATTCTACGGGGCTGCACCTGTCTGTAAGAGATGTGCACTAAGAGTGAAAATTAATCAGTCACTCTCCCTGCGCGCCTCTAACAGGCGATCGCACAGCTTTATTTAATAACACAGTATTGTAGCAGGGGGTCTCCGGAGCTAAACTGCATTAATTTCAGGTCTGGGGACCGCTGGTTCCAGATGTATAGGCCCTGTAATGGGGTACCAGAATCCCGACCATGTTTAAATTCTCCCGTGTCACAGCTCATGTGATCGGGACAGTTAGACAAAGCAGGGTGATACCAGCACCCCATAACGGGGCCTGTAACTCGGGAAGCAGGGAGTATCAGTGGCTGAAATGAATGCAGTTCAGCTCCAAAAACCGACAGCTTCAATACTGTATTATCAAAATAAAATGAAAGCAGCTTTTTTAACTTAGCGGCTAGCCACTAAGGCAATGGAGGGGTTAAGCCAGAGTTCCTGGTTTATTGGGTGTTGAGGAGGTGGGTGAAAGGGTTGTGGCCCCATGGTACGTGGTTAGGCCAACCGGTGAAGGTTGCCTTCCGTAAATTGTGTTATTTCTAATCCATCATTGTACTGTAAGAAAAAAGTATGATTAATACATTTTAAGATCTTTTTAGAAACCGCCAGCAGATTAATCCGTTGTTAAAAATCACAACCGGAGCTACAGCTTAACATGACAATTTATATAAATATGTTCCCAACAATGGTTTGAGGAAACATATAAATATCAAAATCTTACATAATAAAATTTAATTAATTAACAAGTGTTGATTACTTCCACATCTAGAATATAATATCTTAAAAAGGATAATTGATGACTGTATTTATTCGCAGGAAAAGGGACAATATATTGCTAAAGAAGAAAAATATATAATGATGATCCACCGGATCCAAAAAGTACATAAAGTGCATTGAGGATCTCCCTATACTAGCAGGAAGGACTATGGAGGGGAATAGAGGAGGGACAGGGGAGGTAGGGGCAAAGGGTTGTGCCAAAATATTGATCAGTCCCCACATAAAAGATATATATATATATATATATATACACACATCTATAGAAAATTGCTAAGGTCCTAATCAGTATTTAAACCCAACGGAGTCTGTGTCTGCAACATATATACATTATACATCTTTCTGCAATCTAATTGATTGATCATGTTCCCTCCTCTATCAGGAAGTGGAATGTGTTCTACCCCTTTGTAAGAAAACAGATCAACATCACCTAAATTACAGGTCCCCATTTTTATTAACCGTAAGTGCTCCATAATTCTTTTTTTGAGCATTCTAATCGTTCTCCCCATGTATTGCCTTCCACAGCCACTAGTCATCAAATAAATGACATTTTGTGTCACAGTTAAAAAAATATTTACTTTATATTTCTTACCTGTGTCTGTGGAAGCAGATGAATGGTTGCATATGCAAACTGGATGGTTGCATATGAGAACAAACTATACAATGATGACACCGGTGTGAACCCTTCGGTTGGTTGGGAATAGGAATCTCATCAGAATGAAATAAACTGGGAGATAATTGGCTATGGTTTCGCCTTCCTGAAGACAAATCTGGGGCCTGAATTAACCAATGTCCATATGGCCGGATAGAGGTGCAATACTTTCCAGTGTTGTCTCACAATTGATTCAATCTGTTCTGCTTGAACACTAAATTGTGTGATGTAGAGTGGAGCCTCTCTTTTAATAGACTCTTTTTTTGATCGATTTAATAAAGAGGCATGTCAATCAATTTGACCTCTTCCAAGATTCTATCCAGATCAGAGGTTCTGGGTCCCCTGGCCGTTAAATAAATCACAAGATTGAATAATTAAATCTTAATAATTTGAGCAATTTCTTCTGTCTCATAAATTGACCCTTGGGGATGCCCTCCAAAAGAGTCCTGCGATGGCAGCTGTCTGATCGCGAAAAGGTATTGCGTGAGTTTTCTTTGAAATATACATCTGTGTGGATGTGCAAATTAAGATCAATATATACAAATAATCCAAGTAGTGTACTGTATATGTTTAAAATCATAATTATGTGCAAATTGTAAGTGAAATGTATTAATATTTAAAGTGTCAATAAAGGACAACAAGGAAGAAATGTCACCATCCCAAATAAAAATCAAATCGTCGATGAAATGTCTATAAAAAATAATGTTAAAAGGGGTTCATATTTCCAAACTCATAGAAAGTCTCCCACCAGCCCATGAAAAAGTTAGCAAATAATGAGGTAAACCTCGTGGCCATAGACATTTCACATGTTTGTAGATAAAAAAAAACATCTAAAAGAAAATAACTGTGTGTTAACAAAAAATGAATAGAATCCAAAATAAAGGTGCTCTGTGAAAGTGAAAAATCTGAACGGTCTAAAAAATATCGGTTAGCTGCCATTCTCTGGATATGATCAATTAGGAGGAGATTTTAAACTAGGATGGAGGGGGGAGGGGAATGAAACAGATAATTAACTAAATGGAATAGAGGAGGATACAAAGTGGTATGGAGGTAGAATGGGGGCAAGTGCGAGTTTGACAAGCAGCGAGACACCCATAGTAAATACAGATAATACTAGAAAACTTCTAAAGACTAAACCAAGTGGGCGCAGAAAGGAAGGAGCAGATAGGATAGGCTGAAAAAAAAACTTAAATGCATGCTTGCTAATGCAAGAAGCCTGACAGATAAAATGGGGGAGCTTGAATTAATAGCTGCAAGGGAGCAGTATGATATCATAGACATTACTGAAACATGGTGGGATGAAACTCATGACTGGACAGTTAATTTTGAGGGTTATTCTCTTTTTCGGGAGGATCGAACAAATAGAAGGGGAGGTAGAATATGTTTATATGTTAAACCGGATCTAAAACCTATTATAAGAGATGATGTTTATGAAGGGAATGATGAAAATGTAGAGACTTTGTGGATAGAAATTAGCAGTGGAGGTAAAAGTATAAAGAAAAGGTTTGTGGGAATATGCTACAAACCACCAAATATCTGTGAGATTAAGGAAGCTAAAATACTTTTGCAAATGGAGAAGTCATCAAAACTGGGTCATGTTTGCATAATGGGGGATTGTAATTATCCAGACATAGACTGGGGCAATGACATTAGCATTACAAAAAAGGAAACAGGTTTTTGGGGGTGGATAAAGACAATTATATGACCCAAATTATTGAGGAACCAACCTGGAGAGGGGCAATACTGGATGTGGTCATATCAAACAATGTAGTAAATAACACATATTCAAGTCCTGGAACATTTGGGTAACAGTGATCATAACATGGTCTCATTTGAAATAAATTATCACAAAATAGATTTCTTGGGTTCAACAAAGACCTTAAATTTAAGAAAGGCAGATTTTAATAAACTGAGGTCTAATCTAGTAGTAATACAATGGGATGATAGTTTTGAGGGGAAAAATGTAGAATATAATGGGCAGTCTTTAAAATATTGTTAGAAAAGCACACTTATCAGTGTATTTCCCTTGGGTAATAAATATAAAAGAAGTATAAAAGAAATAAGTCAAAACCATGTGGCTAAATAAACAGGTAGGGGAGGAAATGGACAAGAAGAGGAAGGCGTTTAGATTCTTTAAGTCAGAAGGGACAGAGACATTGTATCAGAATTATAAGGAATATAACAAAAATTGCAAAAGGGCAATCAAATTAGCAAAAATGGATAATGAGAAAAGGATTGCAATAGAAAGTAAGGTCAACCCTAAAAAGTTATTTAAGTACCTTAATAACAAAAAAATGAGAAAAGAAAATATAGGACCCTTTCAGTGTGAGAGGCAGATTATTGGAGATAAGGAAAAAGCTGAGGTATTAAACAAATTCTTTGCCTCTGTGTTTACCAGGGAAGAATCAAGCTCAATAGTAGTGCCGCAGGAGGAAGCCACAACCTCCATATCAATGAAAAATTGGTTAACTGAGGAAGAAGTTCATAAACGACTTGAACATATTAAAGTAAATAAGGCACCTGCCCCAATGGCATACATCCAAGAGTTCTCAAGGAGTTAAGCTCAGTAATAGCAAAACCATTATATTTCATATTCAAGGACTCCATTTCCACAGGCTCAGTACCACAAGATTGGCGTAAAGCAGATGTGGTGCCTATATTTAAAAAGGGAACTAGATCACAACCAGGAAATTACAGACCTGTAAGCTTGACTTCAATAGGAGGGAAACTACTTGAAGGTTTAATACGGGATAATATTCAGGAATACCTAATGGGAAACAAAATTATTAGTAATAGTCAGCATGGATTTATGAAGGATAGATCTTGTCAAACTAACCTTATTTGTTTCATTGAGGAGGTAAGTAGGAATTTAGACCAGGGTAATGCAGTTGATGTGGTCTACTTAGATTTTGCAAAGGCTTTTGATACGGTTTCACACAAGAGGTTGTGTACAAAATAAAGAAAATTGGACTCAGTAATAATATATGCACCTGGATTGAAAACTGGTTAAAGGACAGACAACAGAGGATTGGCATAAATGGAACATTTTCAGGTTGGGCTAAAGTCATGAGTGGAGTACCTCAGGGATCGGTACTGGGACCCCTGCTTTTTAACTTGTTTATTAATGACCTTGAGGTTGGGATCGAGAGCAAAGTCTCCATCTTTTCTGATGATACTAAATTGTGTAAGGTAATAGAATCAGAGCAGGATGTAATTTCTCTTCAGAAGGACTTGGAGAGACTGCAAACGTGGGCAGATAAATGGCAGATGAGGTTTAATACAGATATATGTAAGTTATGCATTTGGGATGCAAGAATAAAAAGGCGACTTATAAATTAAAAGGAGATATATTGGGGGAATCCTTGATGGAGAAGGATTTAGGAGTGCTTGTAGACAGCAGGCTTAGCAATAGTGCCCAATGACATGCAGTAGCTGCAAAGGCAAACAAGATCTTATCTTGCATCAAACGGGCAATGGATGGAAGGGAAGAAAACATAATTATGCCCCTTCACAAAGCATTAGTAAGACCACACCTTGAATATGGAGTACAATTTTGGGCACCAATCCTAAGAAAATACATTATTGAACTAGAAAGAGTGCAGAGAAGAGCCACCAAATTAATAAAGGGGATGGACAATCTAACTTATGAGGAGAGGCTAGCTAAATTAGATTTATTTACATTAGAAAAGAGTGGATATTATAACTATATACAAATATATTCAGGGACAATACAAGGAGCTTTCAAAAGAACTATTCATCCCACGGGCAGTACAAAGGACTCTGGGCCATCCCTTAAGGTTGGAGGAAAGGAAATTTCACCAGCAACAAAGGAAAGGGTTATTTACAGTAAGGGTAGTTAAAATGTGGAATTCATTACCCATGGAGACTGTGATGGCAGATACAATAGATTTGTTCAAAAAAAGGTTCAACATGTTTTTAGATGGGAAAGGTATACAGAGATATACCAAATAAGTATACATGGGAAGGATGTTGATCCAGGGAATAATCTGATTGCCAATTCTTGGAGTCAGGAAGAAATTAATTTTTCCCCTTAATGGGGTTTTTTGTTTGCCTTCCTCTGGATCAATAAGTAAGTATAGATATAGGATAAAGTATCTGTTGTCTAAATTTAGCATAGGTTGAACTTGATGGCCTTACAGTACGTCTTTTTTCAACCTCATCTACTATGTAACTATGTAACTATGTAACTATGTAATTACTGTATACAGTGAGGTCACATCAAGTGTGACCCACACAAAATTATTTTGCTTTTTAACAAACTTCAATTGGTTAATCAAATCTCAACTATCAAAAACGAATGATGACAGGCCACGTACCAGGGGCTGAAGAAAATTATCGATATAACGCGATAAACCATCTCCCAAATATCCAATGCTTGAGACAAATAGCACTATCTTCCAAACAACTGGCCACACTTTCATATCCCTATGGTCATCTAAAAGAGAACTTTCTTGGAATACACAAGAATTTTCATATCTATCTTTTGCACTCTTTCAGCCCCATATCCCTATTTGGAATCTTTCACAAGTGATGCAGTCAAACCCACTTATCTGCACAACGATTTGAGAGGGTGAGGCTGGACAGCAGCTGGCTGCAGTGAGAGGGTGAATGAGAAAGAGAAGAGAGAGAGAGAGAGAGAGAGAGAGAGAGAGAGAGAGAGAGAGAGAGAGAGAGAGAGAAAGAGAAAGAGAGAGAGACACACACACAAATGCACAACACACAAGATAAACATACACAAAAAATGTTTTTAAGCTGTTCCATTTGTTTTATAATGATTGTTGGCAGTGGCAACCAGGACAGGAGGGTCTCTGCCTTTGTCCATCCTGTGAGACTGAGTAGGTCATTACCAAAAACTGTTTAAGGCTCAGTTGGCACTGCAGGCAGAAGAGCCTTAGCAGTGGTTGATGTATCAGTGACTGTTCCTGTTGGTACTAATCGCCGGAGTATGTGAAGTACTGAGCCTGCTTCAACCCCTGGTTGAAAGCATACCTGAGCAACCATCTGCTACTTTACCTGTTCACCCTGTGTCAGAGGAATATGTTGTTGTGGAAAGTAGCCCTGTTTTAGAGGAAGCCGTTAGTAGCGTTGATTTTTGAGCACTCCGCTTGAAAATCTGATGTCAGTGTCACTTTTGTCCCCTGCTCTTTCCTCATGTAATCATTGACCTCCCCTGATTCTTTCCTTACAGTGGAAGAGACTGTTGAGGCTTCCAGCACACAGGATCTGAGCCAACTTCTGTCCTCACTGTCCTTTTTTTGTTTTTCTTTATTAGTTTTTATTTTAAAAAAAATAAAAAAAACTTAAAAGAAAATAACAAAAAAATATATAAAACACTTTAAAAAAGCAGTTTTCAAATATTAAGATCATTGTTTAAAAAATTCTAGTTAATCATGTTTACAAAAGTATTTAAATCACTAGTGTTGTGTTACGTTGTTCATCATGGGTTCTATTACTAATCAAGGCAAGGCTGTGTTAATGGCATTTGATTACAAACAATCACATTAATCATTGACATAGTAAATCTTATGCCTCGATTTTATTGGTTAATTAAATAAATAATGTTTTTTTTTTAAGGTTGCGTTATTGACCTTTTTTTCAAATTCATATGCAATATGCCACTCGTCATTACATATTACATTTTCATTGTTTACAAAATAAAAACTAAGACCACAGACGCTGGGTAACTTTGGAAACGGACTTAGTTGCCCCCGTTGAATTAAGTAATCTTCTGTGGTCACGAATAAAGAAGAGACCCGAAATTCCCCAATCCAGCAAAATTATAGCCCACTCACTCAAAATATGGGACTCCGTTGCGATTCGACACCTACTTACAACACGTAATTCTCTTATGACTCCATTATGACAACACAGAATTTAATCCAGGAATGGGCAGCAATAGGTTTAGAGATTGGAAAACAGCGGGTGTCATAAGATTAAAAGATGTAGGTTCAGAAGGATTTCCCATACCCTTTGAATATTTCCATAAAGAAAAGGCTATCCCAAACAATCAGTTCCTCCAATACCTTCAATTAAAGGCCTTCTATAACAAAATCCGACCCCCCGAATTACTAACTAGATTTGAGTCACTTTGTCTAGCAGACAGAAACACGTCTGGACTGATATCTAACTTGTACAGGTACTTTGTTAGCCCTCCTCCACATATGAATCAAAAACTGAAATATATAATCCAATGGGAAAGAGATCTGGGGAGGAACTAGACATGGAGGACTGGGATTATATTTTTCAGATGGTTGCTACATCCTCAATGTGTATCACGATTAGAGAAAAATGCCTATAAGGTTATGATGAGGTGGTACTTGACATCCACGAGATTAGCTAAATTCACTCCAGAGTACACAACAATATGTCCGAAGGGTTGTGGAGTACAGGCCACATTTCTCCATTTGTGGTGGGGGTGTCCACTCATATCAGCTTATTGGCTGGAAATCAAGATGTGGTCACAGAGGTTTTTGGTTTGGACCTCCCACTAGATCCGTGGTTATTCCTATTAAACAAACCATATCACCTTCTCACGAGACATGAGAATAAATTACTGTGCCACTTGTCTTCAGCCGCAAGGCGCGAACAAGTATGGAAGCAACTAACTATCCCCTCAATCCTTAAAGTTAAAAATAAAGTCTTTCAGATTGCTGCATGGAAAAATTGGTTAGTCTTAACAACGATACATGCGCAGATTTCCAGAAGGTGTGGTTGCAATGGATTTTGGCTGCTGGTCAACAAATATTAATACCCACCTTATTTTGTTGTAAAAACTGCTATATATACTGACTGTGTATATGTAGGTTATAAGATGATTTGCTAGGTAATATTAAAACTGGATGTGTTCTTTCCTCCGCGTCTTTATTTTTTGTACCCTTCCCTCCCATCTTTTATTTTCTCCATGTATCCCTCTTCCAAAATTTTTTAATAAAAATTGAGTATAAAAAATAAATAAATAAATAAAAACTAAGAAAGAGAAACAAAAAAAGACTGAGTGAGGAGTGTAATAGGCTCAGTAACAGTAAAACTGCAGAAGAACAAAAGCACCAGTGCTTAAAATATGTGAAAGTAACATGGCCATGTAGAAAGCAGCCTAAACAAATAGCATGTGGATTTTAATGTTTGAAAAAGGAGATATCCTGTGACAGTGTTTTTCCACAGGGGTTCCACTTCCTAGGTTGGCGCTGCCAGAAGAGGATGTCCTGACGTTCATCATTTCCTCCGCAGACTAGAGATGGCGTGGTCAGTCCTGACGGAGCCGGCGAAGGGAGAGGTAGTGTCCAGGGAGCTAGTCAACCCCCCTGGACAAGGCCAGACCCTTTCCCTGTAGGCCCCAGGTAGTTTCCCCTAAACGGTAGTGGATGTATCATAGGGCCGGCCATAGTAAGGAACTTGCCCCTTGCCCCATGCACCAACACCACACTGGGAGGGTAGCGCTGCCCTCACATATATCTGAGTGGGACTGTTTGGACAGACCATTGGGTTTTAGGTGCCCAGGGCACCCACAGTATTATGGGGGACAGTTATTGTGATTGTGTATACTGTATTGCTGAGACTGTGGGACCAAAGTAAATAGGTTGTATATACTGTAATTTGTTTTGATTGTGGTTATTGGAGGTATTCCAAGTAGGTATACTGGTTCCCGTGAGGGGCTATCCCGCCAATGCAGGGATCCTCACTGGTGGAGGCACTGCACCAGCCACCCCAGACTCCCCAAGCACAGAGGCTTAGGCCTCTCGTGAGCGAAACAGGTAGCACCATAACACCCAAAATATGCATATCTCCCTGAGGAGCAGGGAAGGAGTGTTACACAGGTATGCTGCTTTTTAATCTCAACTTAACTCTATTAAATATAATTAATTATTTATCAATTTTTTTATATACTCCACTAGTTTTTTTTTTTAATTTTAACTTTTTTAATTTCATCTCCTTTTTATTAAATTATCACTTTTTAGTCAAATTTGGTGTAGGGTGTGGGAATAGCTTTTGTATCCAATCACTGTGGAATTACATCATAATGTTCCTTTTCCTCTGTCTCCACATGTCCCCCTATGGAGTTTATAACTTCTGATGGACTGTAGTGCCAACTGCATGATGATTGTCCGCCTATGAGGATAGCAGTGAATGAAAAGAACATGCACCGGGAGCTATCTGAAGAACCACACGGGTTGCCATTGAGCCTGTGTGATACAAATATGCCTCTGAATATAAGAACAGAGCTCAACTTGCCCATGTGTGAACAGATAATGTCACAAGAATATTACGAGATCGGGATCGGAAATGGGAATTGGACCGCGCATGTCCAATCCTACAGCCCCACACGGCCATTCAAGAGACTAGATATTTCAGACGCATGCGCGGATGACGGCGTGAATAACAACACGATAATGGCGTAAGGATCAGGTGCATCACCACAGCGCTTTTGGATTCACCTGCAACATCACTTGCTAAAAAAAAATTGTGAACGGCGAAACGTTGGAACATCCTGGCTCAATAAATATTCGAATTCTGCTAAATTTGGGGAGCCTCTACTCTTTTTTTTGTTTGTAATGCATCATGTTTTTGTCTTTTTAATGGGAAAAAGCCCTTATAGCTACATAAAAATAATGCATTTATGTCTTATCTAAATCTTATCTAGACCCCTTCGTTAAAAAAGTGTAAAAAAAACAATATAAATAAAATAAGCAGCAATGCCAGATAAAGTGACCTGTACAATTCTATACTGAATTTGCTCCTTTTCTTATTTACTGTATGCCCAAAATGTGAACATCTGCTGGGAGTGCAATGGAAATGGATCAGTCTTAGGAATCTTTGTGAAGCGGGAATGTACTCTTGAGTGCTGTACAAAAATAAAAGAAATCCTGCCACAAAAATCATAAATATATAAATAACGTTATGTAGCCAAACTCTGTGCAAGATGTTGAATGTTCCATAAGATTGTATGCCAGAAAAAAACAAGATCCCAATTAAGAGATAGATATAGTCCAATAGGGAACACACTTCAGCTGTGAATAATTCTCTCCAGATGTCTTGCTCTCCGCACTGCCTCGAGAAGTAAAGAATACCTTATCGCTGTAAATCTATATATGTTTCAATAATTGATATTTATATATTACTGTCACTTCGTGTGGTGTCACCTTTCTACAAAATACTGCACATTGCATACTACAGTATTACAGACATAATTAGTCCTGCTCCAGAACATTTTCAAATATATTTAGTGTATCAACATCTAAGGATGATAGATGAATTGTATAAAGTCCCTCTTAACTGGAACAGTGTTACCAACAACCATTTTTAATTTCAATAAATGTAATACTTTATTTTGAAATAACCATATTAAATATTTAAATAATTAAGATACCTTTTCTTTGTAGAGCAGATACAACATACAGTAATGAGAACAAAAAAAACTTTTTCAGTAACGCAGGAGTGAAAAATAAACTTGGGCAGGTAAATGGCAGATAAGGTTTAATACAGATCAATGTAAAGTTATGCAATTTAGAAGTAAGAATAAACAGGCGACTTACAAATTAAATGTGGAAAAATTAGGTCAATCCTTGATGGAGAAGGATTTAGGAGTGCTTGTAGACAGCAGGCTTAGCAAGAGTGCCCAATGTCATGCAGTAGCTGCAAAGGCAAATAAGAACTTATTTTGTATTAAACGGTGGAAGGGAAGTAAAAATTATGATGCCCCTCTAAAATAATTAGTAAGACCACACCTTGAATATGAAGAACAGTTTTAGGCACCACTATAAAAATACATTATGGAAATAGATAAAGGGCAGAGCAGAACCAACAAATTAATAAAGAGGACGGGAATCTTACTTATTAAGAGACGCTAGCTAATTTAGATCTGTTTACATTACAAAAGAGGCGTCTAAATGGGGATATGGGGACTATATATAAATATATTCGGGACAATACAGTACAAAGAGCTTTCAAAAGAACTGTTCAAGGGCAGTACAAATGACATGGGGTCATCCCTTAAGGTTGGAGGAAAGGAGATTTCACCAGCAACAAAGGAAAGGGTTCTTTACAGTAAGGGCAGTTAAAATGTGGAATTCATTACCCATGGAGACTGTGATGGCAGATACAATAGATATCTTCAAAAAAAGGTTGGATATATTTATTTTAGAAAGGAAAGGTATACCGGGATATACTAAATAAGTATACATAGGAAGCATATTGATCCAAAGAGAAATCTGATTGCCCTTTTCTGGAGTTAGGAAGGAATTTATTTTTCCTGTTATGAGAAATCATTGGATGATGTTTCACTGGGGGTTTTATTTGCCTTCCTCTGGATCAAAATAATGTAAGTAAAAATATACTGCTGTGACACACTTTATTCGAGCAAATGACCAGTTTGTACCTGGCAGATACCTGGAATGCTCCACTCCTCACCTCTGACAAGCCCCGTTGCGTTTGCCTTCCCAGCCACGGTTCATGCCTGGCTGACGGGGGCCTGATCTGTTAAATGATAATGATCAGGATTTAATAGGCTGCAATGCTTCGCTTGTCCACCAGATGGCATAAATTCATGAATTGTAATGCAGTATATTTATACAGTACTGTATATACACAGTATATATATATATATATATATATATATACTGTATAACAACTACCCTATAACCCCTCACATACAGTACTGTACACATACAGTACTGTATATGCACATACATAAATGATACTACTGTATGGGCGGCGGGGGCGAGATGTGTTTGCAGCAGAGAGAGATCCGCTGCTCTCTCTCTGCGCAAACATCGGCACATTAAAAATTATTTTAAATACATTTTTATTGATAGTGTAGATGTGCAGGGGGTCTCCGGAGCTGAACCGCGTTGGTTTCAGGTCTGGGGACCTCCTGCTCCCCGAGATACAGCCCCCTTTATGAGGTGCCGGTATCCCTCTGCTTGGTTTAAAGGGCCCGATCACGTGATCGCGGCCTGTAAACCAAGCAGAGCAGAGGGATACCGGCACCCCCTAAAGGGGCCTGTATCTCGGGGAGCAGGGGGTCCCCAGACCTGAAACCAGTGCGGTTCTGCTCCGGAGACCCTCTGCACATGTACAGTATAAATAAAACACATACATTATATACAGTAAATAAACACTCGTTCCTTACCTTAGCGGCTATGCGCTATGGTAAAGAAGCAGCATTTCTGTATTTTAATAATATTGTACAGTGAGCAGGGGGTTCCCTGAGCCAGAAATTAATGCTCAGGGACCCCCCCTGCTCCTGCTCAATATTATTAAAAATACAGAAATGCTGCTTCATTACCATAGCGGATAGCCGCTAAGGCAATGAAGGGGTTAACCCACCGTGCCCGCTTTATTGTGGGTAGTGGGGATGGGTGAGGGGGGTATTTGGCCCTTGGTGTGAGTTTAGGACTTGCGGGGGGGTTGCGGGTGCACTTAACCCCTTCACGACCGTAGCAGTTAATACCGCTACGGTCATGAAGGGGTTAAGCCCTCCCGCTACCCCCCCACAAGCCCTATACAAGCACCGTTGGGGCTAATACCCCCTTCACCCACCCCCGCTACCCACAATAAAAAAAAACTCACACACAGCAGCCGCCAAAAAATAAATAAATAAATCTAAATAAATAAATGACAATAAATACATTTGAAATACATTTTTATTGATAGTTTAGATGTGCAGGGGGTCTCCGGAGCTGAACCGCGTTGGTTTCAGGTCTGGGGACCCCCTGCTCCCCGAGATACAGCCCCCTTTATGAGGTGCCGGTATCCCTCTGCTTGGTTTAAAGGGCCGGATCACGTGATCGCGGCCTGTAAACCAAGCAGAGCAGAGGGATACCGGCACCCCCTAAAGGGGCCTGTATCTCAGGGAGCAGGGGGTCCCCAGACCTGAAACCAACGCGGTTCAGCTCCGGAGACCCTCTGCACATCTACACTATCAATAAAAATGTATTTTAAATGTATTTATTTATATTCATTTATTTATTTATTTATTTAGATTTATTTATTAATTGTGCTGCTGCTGCAAGTCCTAAACTCACACCAAGGGCCAAACACCCCCCTCACCCCCGCTACCCCCAATAAAAAAAATTCACGCACAGCAGCCCCACAATTAATAAATAAATCTAAATAAATAAATAAATACATGAAGAGAAATAAATATATACTGTATATATATATACTGTATATATATACAGTATATATATAATAACAATCCCTATACATATACAGTATATACTGTGTATATATATACTGTATACATACATATAGATAGATAGATAGATAGATAGATAGATAGATAGATAGATAGATAGATAGATAGATAGATAGATAGATAGATAGATAGATAGATAGATATTGTTCATCATGTATTCTGTTTATTGCAATGCTGTGTATAATGTATAAGGTTTTTTAAAATTAGATAGATGTAATCCTTGGTATTGTAAGGGTTAGCTTTGGTTTTAAATTGTGTTTTCTGGTTGGTACTTACAGTATATATTGATTTTTGTTTACTTGATTGGTTAAAATAGTTGACTTGTTTGGAAGTGTTTGTATTTACTGGTACAGTAGCTTGCAATTATATTGTTAACATTCATTTGCAGAATGTATATGGTGCATAGATTTTATGCATTATTTATACAATGTAAATGCAATGTACTGTGTGGATTGGAATGTTATGTTTTATATTGTAAAATCAGTTAGGATTATTAAATTGATTATTATTATTGTCTGTATAGAGAAGCGTTATTTGTAGGACAGTATGATTTTGATAACCATTCTACAGTACATGTATTTGTATATTGGTTCATCATGTGTGTGTATATACTGTGTGTATATATATATATATATGTATCTAGATAGATAGATAGATAGATAGATAGATAGATAGATAGATAGATAGATAGATAGATAGATAGATAGATAGATAGATAGATAGATAGAGTATATATATACACACAGTATATACACACACATGATGAACCAATATACAAATACATGTACTGTAGAATGGTTATCAAAATCATACTGTCCTACAAATAACGCTTCTCTATACAGACAATAATAATAATCCATTTGCATAAACATAACATTCCAATCCACACAGTACATTGCATTTGCATTTACTTCCAAACAAGTCAACTATTTTAACCAATCAAGTAAACAAAAATCAATATATACTGTAAGTACCAACCAGAAAACACAATTTAAAACCAAAGCTAACCCTTACAATACCAAGGATTACATCTATCTAATTGTAAGAAACCTTATACCCCTGTACATTATACACAGCATTGCAATAAACAAAATACATGATGAACAATACAGTACATCCCCTGTATCTCCCTGCCTTAAATGTAATCTGTTTAAAGCCCCCTCCCCCCTAATGTTTCTGTTAAACAGATTACACTGAAGGCAGAGAGATGTAAAGCCCCCTCCCCCCTAATGTTTCTGTTAAACAGATTACACTGAAGGCAGAGAGATTTAACAGAAACATTAGGGAGGGGGGAGGGGTCTTTAAACAGATTACACTGAAGGCAGAGAGATGTAAAGCCCCCACCCCCCTAATGTTTCTGTTAAACAGATTACACTGAAGGCAGAGAGATTTAACAGAAACATTAGGGAGGGGGGAGGGGTCTTTAAACAGATTACACTGAAGGCAGAGAGATGTTTCTGTTACAGTAAATCTCCCTCCCTGCATTGCTGTCAGTGCAGTGTATGTAAATGTGGGGAGGGAGGGACCCAATGTGCATACTGTGAGGTCTAACCACCCTCACCCCCTACCCACATACCGTTACCCCGCCCCCCCATCCTGGCCATGGCCCCTCCGCTTCTGCAAAACAGAGACAAAAATTAAAACATCCAAAGTAATGTCCCCTAACCCCTTAATCACCATAGCGGTTATTAACCGCTACAGTCATGAAGGGGTTAACCCACCCTCACCCACCACTCGGGATGCCTACATACCCTCCCACACTAACCCCCCCCCCCGTGAGGCCTAACCACCCAGTCAGTACCCACAAGGGAGGCCTACCCACATACCGTTGGGGAAACACCCCACCCCCAGTACCCACAATAAAAACAGTACAATGACCCACAATAAACAGCATTATATTTATTAAATACATTACCCACCCCCTGTGCCCCCCCCCCATAAATACAAGATTTATCCTTTTACATACAGGGTTCATAACGCAGCCCCACGCTAGTCCCCGGTGGGCTGGCAGGGCACCTGGACAGACCTACAGTTTACCAGTAGCCCTTTTTACACAGGTTCTGGAGGCCTGCTGGTGGATCCTGCCAGCACCATGGCACCCAGGTGGTCTCCTTGGGTCACAGTGGGCCACAATTGGGTCCCCACGGTAGGCCCAAGGATGTCTGGGAGCCCCGGGTCAAACCCACAGGTGTCTGCGGGGCCTCGGGTGGTTCCCTCGGGGGTCTGGGGAACTCACGGGTGCTTACTACGGGTCCGCGGTGCCCCCACAGAAGTGGGACCACACATCATCATCCCCGTACCTACGGGTCGGCGGTGCCCCCACAGAAGTGGGACCACACATCGTCATCCCCACAGACTACGGGTCCGCGGTGCCCCCACAGAAGTGGGACCACACATCATCATCCCTGCATGTGTCACCCGTGGAACCACCAGCCTGATACCCTTGGGATACTCGAAGATACCACAGGTGGTCTCCAGAGGTCCCACGCAGAACCACGGAATCAAACCCTGAATGTAAAAAAAATAAACCTGGCCTATACATTCAATACATACACCCTCCCCCCCAACACCTACAGTACAATAATGTGCAAAATAACTATTATCCAGATATGGATAATAGATTAATTGCCCATTATTAAAAACATTAACTAGCATATACAAATAAATAAAGTACTACTGACCTCATCAATACGAAGTGTCCGTTGCCAGCAAAATCCTTGTCTTGTCCACAACATACATAGCAAATACAAAGCCAATACATTGCAATTACATTCAGATATCAATTAACCCCTTAAACACCTTATCAGATAATAACCGCAAAGGTAATTAAGGGGTTAAGCCACACAGGACCGATACCCACCCTTCACCCATGAATTTGTACTGTGGCTTCATCATGCAACTATATATATATACTGTATATATATATACAGAGAGAAAGAGAGAGAAAGAGAGAGAGAGAGAGAGATATACAATATATATATATATATATATATATATATATATATATATATATATATATACACACGTTATATACACACCCATGATAAACCAATATACAGTACAAATAAATGTAGAACGGTTATCAAAAGCATACTGCCCTACAACCAAACACTTCTCCATACAGACACTACATTAAAATCAATTTCCTTTAAAAATCCTAACTGATCTCACAATCTACTGTATATCATCACAAACCAATGAAAAACCTCACATTCCAATATATATGATGCATAAAATCTATGCACCATATACATTCTGCAAATGAATCAACCAAGTAAACAAAAATCAAAAGCCAATACATTGCAATTACATTCAGATATCAATTAACCCCTTAAACACCTTATCAGATAATAACCGCAAAGGTGATTAAGGGGTTAAGCCACGCAGGCCCGATACCCACCCTTCACCCATGAATTTGTACTATGGCTTCATCATGCAACTATATATATATACTGTATATATATACAGAGAGACAGAGAGAAAGAGAGAGAGAGAGAGAGAGAGAGAGAGAGAGAGATATACAGTATATATATATATATATATATATATATATATATATATATATATATATATATATATACACACGTTATATACACACCCATGATAAACCAATATATAGGGTTATCAAAAGCACTGTCCTACAACCAAACACTTCTCCATACATACACACTAAATTAAAATCAATTTCCTTTAATATTCATAACTGATCTCTCAATCTAAATCATCACTAAACCTCTGAAAAGCCATTTAAACAACTTACATTCCAATATAAATGATGCCTAAATATCTATGCACCATATACATTCTGCAAATTAATCAACCAAGTAAACAAAACTCAATTAGCAATCATTATTTACATCCCTAAACAATTCACACTAGATCCCGAACAATAAAACCATTAACAAATTCACGCCTAGAGCAGAACAATTAAGCCTTTGAAAAAATATAAGTACCGACAAAAATACAACCTTTACAAACCAAGCCTATCCCTGACCTTCCTCAAACACACAATACAATACCAAGGAATACATCTATCTAATTTTAAAATACTTTAAACTCACAATAAAGCATACTGTAGCAGCATACACAAAATAATTTAAAACACATCTAATCCAGCTTTTAAAACAACATCATTTCTTACCCTGTACTGTACTGTATGTATATATCTCTCTAGACATATATACATACATACATACAGTGGCAAGAAATGATATACCACAAAAAAAAAAATACACATGTTAAAAAACCTTTTGAAAAAATTAACAAGTTAAATAAAATACATTTCTTTACTGTAGTTCACTTACCATTACTTGCCCCCACCGACTCCCGTTGCGCAGCTTACTCATGAACCAATCCACGATCAGGAACCCATAAAATAAAAAAACATAAAATAATAAACATTAAACTAAAAATCCAAATCAATCCACGGGTCTTCTATCTGTAATCCATCTTCATCTGTGTTCTTCTTTCTTCTATCTCCTTCCAGCGGGGCGGGGCAGGGTTTTCTCCCCGTCTGCGGCCACGCCCTGGTCTTCTTTCTTGGCCGGAGGTCCTTCCTCCGCGGCGTCTGGCTTCAAAATGAGACGACATAGGCTTTTAAAGGCCTATGACGTCACATTTTGCGTCATAGTTCCCACGGTCCTGATTGGGCCGTGAAAACCATGTGTTTTGGCCGACAAAAAAAAATGATGACGTCACTTAAAGGGAATGAAAGCACAGCCAATCAGAATGGCTTTGCTTCAATTGCCTTTAAGATGATGTCATGAAAAGGCACATGGCCGCCCTCACATGGTATGGTAGCCAATCAGAGTAGGGATAAAATTCCCTATCCCAATCAGGACCGTGGGAACCATGACGCAAAATGTGACGTCATAGGCCTTTAAAAGCCTATGTCGTCTCATTTTGAAGCCAGACGCCGCGGAGGAAGGACCTCCGGCCAAGAAAGAAGACCAGGGCGTGGCCGCAGACGGGGAGAAGACCCCGCCCCGCCCGAAGGAGATAGAAGAAAGAAGAACACAGATGAAGATTGATGACAGATAGAAGACCCGTGGATTGATTTGGATTTTTAGTTTAATGTTTATTATTTTATGGTTTTTTATTTTATGGGTTCCTGATCGTGGATTGGTTCGTGATTAAGCTGCGCAACGGGAGTCGGTGGGGGCAAGTAATGGTAAGTGAACTACAGTAAAGAAATGTATTTTATTTAACTTGTTAATTTTTTCAAAAGGTTTTTTAACATGTGTATTTTTTTTTTTTGTGGTATATCATTTCTTGCCACTGTATGTATGTATGTATATATGTCTAGAGAGATATATACATACAGTACAGTACAGGGTAAGAAATGATGTTGTTTTAAAAGCTGGATTAGATGTGTTTTAAATTATTTTGTGTATGCTGCTACAGTATGCTTTATTGTGAGTTTAAAGTATTTTAAAATTAGATAGATGTATTCCTTGGTATTGTATTGTGTGTTTGAGGAAGGTCAGGGATAGGCTTGGTTTGTAAAGGTTGTATTTTTGTCGGTACTTATATTTTTTCAAAGGCTTAATTGTTCTGCTCTAGGCGTGAATTTGTTAATGGTTTTATTGTTCGGGATCTAGTGTGAATTGTTTAGGGATGTAAATAATGATTGCTAATTGAGTTTTGTTTACTTGGTTGATTAATTTGCAGAATGTATATGGTGCATAGATATTTAGGCATCATTTATATTGGAATGTAAGTTGTTTAAATGGCTTTTCAGAGGTTTAGTGATGATTTAGATTGAGAGATCAGTTATGAATATTAAAGGAAATTGATTTTAATTTAGTGTGTATGTATGGAGAAGTGTTTGGTTGTAGGAGAGTGCTTTTGATAACCCTTCTACATTTATTTGTACTGTATATTGGTTTATCATGGGTGGGTATATAACGTGTGTATATATATATACTGTATATATATATATCTCTCTCTCTCTTTCTCTCTGTCTCTCTGTATATATATACAGTATATATATAAAGTTGCATGATGAAGCCACAGTACAAATTCATGGGTGAAGGGTGGGTATCGGGCCTGTGTGGCTTAACCCCTTAATCACCTTTGCGGTTATTATCTGATAAGGTGTTTAAGGGGTAAATTGATATCTGAATGTAATTACAATGTATTGGCTTTTGATTTTTGTTTACTTGGTTGATTCATTTGCAGAATGTATATGGTGCATAGATTTTATGCATCATATATATTGGAATGTGAGGTTTTTCATTGGTTTGTGATGATATACAGTAGATTGTGAGATCAGTTAGGATTTTTAAAGGAAATTGATTTTAATGTAGTGTCTGTATGGAGAAGTGTTTGGTTGTAGGGCAGTATGCTTTTGATAACCCTTCTACATTTATTTGTACTGTATATTGGTTTATCATGGGTGTGTATATAACGTGTGTGTATATATATATATATATATATATATATATATATATATATATATATATATACTGTATATATATCTCTCTCTCTCTCTTTCTCTCTGTTTCTCTGTATATATATACAGTATATATATATAGTTGCATGATGAAGCCACAGTACAAATTCATGGGTGAAGGGTGGGTATCGGTCCTGTGTGGCTTAACCCCTTAATTACCTTTGCGGTTATTATCTGATAAGGTGTTTAAGGGGTTAATTGATATCTGAATGTAATTGCAATGTATTGGCTTTGTATTTGCTATGTATGTTGTGGACAAGACAAGGATTTTGCTGGCAACGGACACTTCGTATTGATGAGGTCAGTAGTACTTTATTTATTTGTATATGCTAGTTAATGTTTTTAATAATGGGCAATTAATCTATTATCCATATCTGGATAATAGTTATTTTGCACATTATTGTACTGTAGGTGTTGGGGGGGAGGGTGTATGTATTGAATGTATAGGCCAGGTTTATTTTTTTACATTCAGGGTTTGATTCCGTTGTTCTGCGTGGGACCTCTGGAGACCACCTGTGGTATCTTCGGGTATCCCAAGGGTATCAGGCTGGTGGTTCCACGGGTGACACATGCGGGGATGATGATGTGTGGTCCCACTTCTGTGGGGGCACCGTGGACCCGTAGTCTGCGGGGATGACGATGTGTGGTCCCACTTCTGTGGGGGCACCGCCGACCCGTAGGTGCGGGGATGATGATGTGTGGTCCCACTTCTGTGGGGGCACCGCGGACCCGTAGTGAGCACCCGTGAGTTCCCCAGACCCCCGAGGGAACCACCCGAGGCCCCGCAGACACCTGTGGGTTTGACCCGGGGCTCCCAGACATCCTTGGGCCTACCGTGGGGACCCAATTGTGGCCCACTGTGACCCAAGGAGACCACCTGGGTGCCATGGTGCTGGCAGGATCCACCAGCAGGCCTCCAGAACCTGTGTAAAAAGGGCTGCTGGTAAACTGTAGGTCTGTCCAGGTGCCCTGCCAGCTCACCGGGGACTAGCGTGGGGCTGCGTTATGAACCATGTATGTAAAAGGATAAATCTTGTATTTATGGGGGGGCACAGGGGGTGGGTAATGTATTTAATAAATATAATGCTGTTTATTGTGGGTCATTGTACTGTTTTTATTGTGGTACTGGGGGTGGGGTGTTTCCCCAACGGTATGTGGGTAGGCCTCCCTTGTGGGTACTGACTGGGTGGTTAGGCAGGGAGATACAGGGGATGTACTGTATTGTTCATCATGTATTTTGTTTATTGCAATGCTGTGTATAATGTATAAGGTTTTTACAATTAGATAGATGTAATCCTTGGTATTGTAAGGGTTAGCTTTGGTTTTAAATTGTGTTTTCTGGTTGGTACTTACAGTATATATTGATTTTTGTTTACTTGATTGGTTAAAATAGTTGACTTGTTTGGAAGTGTTTGTATTTACTGGTACAGTAGCTTGCAATTATATTGTTAACATTCATTTTCAGAATGTATATGGTGCATAGATTTTATGCATCATTTATACAATGTAAATGCAATGTACTGTGTGGATTGGAATGTTATGTTTTATATTGTAAGATCAGTTAGGATTATTAAATGGATTATTATTATTGCCTGTATAGAGAAGCGTTATTTGTAGGACAGTATGATTTTGATAACCATTCTACAGTACATGTATTTGTATATTGGTTCATCATGTGTGTGTATTTACTGTGTGTATATATATACTGTATATATCTATATATATATATATCTATATATATATATATATATATAGATATATATATCTATATATATATATAGATATATATATATGTATGTATACAGTATATATATACACAGTATATACTGTATATGTATAGGGATTGTTATTATATATATACTGTATATATATATACAGTATATATATATACAGTATATATTTATTTCTCTTCATGTATTTATTTATTTATTTAGATTTATTTATTAATTGTGGGGCTGCTGTGCGTGAATTTTTTTATTGGGGGTAGCGGGGGGTGAGGGGGGTGTTTGGCCCTTGGTGTGAGTTTAGGACTTGCAGCAGCACAATTAATAAATAAATCTAAATAAATAAATAAATAAATGAATATAAATAAATACATTTAAAATACATTTTTATTGATAGTGTAGATGTGCAGAGGGTCTCCGGAGCTGAACCACGTTGGTTTCAGGTCTGGGGACCCCCTGCTCCCCGAGATACAGGCCCCTTTAGGGGGTGCCGGTATCCCTCTGCTCTGCTTGGTTTACAGGCCGCAATCACGTGATCGGGCCCTTTAAACCAAGCAGAGGGATACCGGCACCTCATAAAGGGGGCTGTATCTCGGGGAGCAGGGGGTCCCCAGACCTGAAACCAACGCGGTTCAGCTCCGGAGACCCCCTGCACATCTACACTATCAATAAAAATGTATTTATTGTCATTTATTTATTTAGATTTATTTATTTATTTTTTGGCGGCTGCTGTGTGTGAGTTTTTTTTTATTGTGGGTAGCGGGGGTGGGTGAAGGGGGTATTAGCCCCAACGGTGCTTGTTTAGGGCTTGCGGGGGGTAGCGGGAGGGCTTAACCCCTTCATGACCGTAGCGGTATTAACTGCTACGGTCGTGAAGGGGTTAAGTGCACCCGCAACCCCCCCGCAAGTCCTAAACTCACACCAAGGGCCAAATACCCCCCTCACCCATCCCCACTACCCACAATAAAGCGGGCACGGTGGGTTAACCCCTTCATTGCCTTAGCGGCTATCCGCTATGGTAATGAAGCAGCATTTCTGTATTTTTAATAATATTGAGCATGAGCAGGGGGGGTCCCTGAGCATTAATTTCTGGCTCAGGGAACCCCCTGCTCACTGTACAATATTATTAAAATACAGAAATGCTGCTTCTTTACCATAGCGCATAGCCGCTAAGGTAAAGAACGAGTGTTTATTTACTGTATATACTGTATGTGTTTTATTTATACTGTACATGTGCAGAGGGTCTCCGGAGCAGAACCGCACTGGTTTCAGGTCTGGGGACCCCCTGCTCCCCGAGATACAGGCCCCTTTAGGGGGTGCCGGTATCCCTCTGCTCTGCTTGGTTTACAGGCCGCGATCACGTGATCGGGCCCTTTAAACCAAGCAGAGGGATACCGGCACCTCATAAAGGGGGCTGTATCTCGGGGAGCAGGGGGTCCCCAGACCTGAAACCAACGCGGTTCAGCTCCGGAGACCCCCTGCACATCTACACTATCAATAAAAATGTATTTAAAATAATTTTTAATGTGCCGATGTTTGCGCAGAGAGAGAGCAGCGGATCTCTCTCTGCTGCAAACACATCTCGCCCCCGCTGCCCATACAGTAGTATCATTTATGTATGTGCATATACAGTACTGTATGTTAGGGGTTATAGGGTAGTTGTTATACAGTATATATATATATATATATATATATATATATACAGTATATATACTGCATTACAATTCATTATAGGGGACGGCTTCAAAGAGAACAGCTCGCAAGCGCCACCATGTGTTTTTACACGGCATTGCAGTATTTCAGCCAGCCGGAATAAAATGCTTAAATCCCTGCCGGGAAAATAACGCAATGCACTCTGGCAGAAAACGATCAGAAACCTGAATACACCCGGGTATACCCGAATTCGCGGGACTAGCCGAGTGAGAATAAAGTGTGTCGCCACTGTAGGATAAAGTATCTGCCATCTAAATTTAGCATAGATTGAACTTGTCATATGTCTTTCTTCAACCTCATCTACTATGTAACTACTTTGTAACCATATAACTCCAAATATGAATAGATAAAATATGAGATATAACTACTATAAAAAGAGAAAACAAAATTTGCTAGCCTCAGTGATAATTGAATATCTATTTCTAACAACTCAGCTTAAATAGTATAAATAACAAGATTGCCTTGAAAGACAAATTGATAGATTAGCAGTAGAAATGAGCAAAACATTAGCACACATTCGCATAAAAGGGAATCAAATTACAGACATTCACATCAATGCCCCTCTATCACATGCTGTATGAAAAAGTCACTGCTTGTTTCAAATTGACGCAAATGTATTACTCATAACACCTGACACAGACTATGAAAATGACACACACACACACACTCACTCACACACACACACAGATGCATTAGCTAGCATTTCCAAATTTGCTGGTAAAACCTTGCACCCACTATCTTTAGGTAGACTGTTGCTGAAGAACTTCCTCACTGGTGCCATGTTAGCCTTTGGGGAACAGATCTTGCCACTGAAACATGTTGCGATAATTTACTAGTCTCATTTCTTGCATGAAGAAATGTCCGGGAAGCGCAATATGTGAAAAGAAATACAAGTCGTGATAGTGCAATATTGTTAGGATTAAGATCTGGATTTAATATCTTGGCTCAATAGTTAATACTCACAAACGTGAGAGAGTATAAGGCACATAAAGGTATCTTTTAAGATGCTGTTCACTCGGTGGACAGGAGATGCAGAACTCAATGTTCCCCCAGATATGTGGACTCCCAAGGACCTTAATAAAAGATACAACTGGACATAGTGCAGACCGTCTGTGCAATTTATAATGGATAAGTGAAAAAGGGAGTTACACTCACATGGTATCAGTTAAAAACAAGCATTTAGATCTCTCGGATCTCGCTGGCCAGATGGATGATGTCTCCTCTTCCCCTCTCTCGTGGCATCAGGACTCCTGATGAAACCTATGTGGTGAAACGCGTAGAGTGACGTTTTTCTTCAGCGCCGGCCGAAACCCCAGGAAGTGGACATAGCGGATGACATCATTTCCGGTTGAGTGGAACGCACCGCTGGAACGCACGCCACGAGAGAGGGGAAGAGGAGACATCATCCATCTGGCCAGCGAGATCCAGAGAGATCTAAATGCTTGTTTTTAACTGATACCATGTGAGTGTAACTCCCTTTTTCACTTATCCATTATAAATTGCACAGACGGTCTGCACTATGTCCAGTTGTATCTTTTATTAAGGTCCTTGGGAGTCCACATATCTGGGGGAACATTGAGTTCTGCATCTTCTGTCCACCGAGTGAGCAGCATCTTAAAAGATACCTTTATGTGCCTTATACTCTCTCACGTTTGTGAGTATTAACTATTGAGCCAAGATATTAAATCCAGATCTTAATCCTAACAATATTGCACTATCACGACTTGTATTTCTTTTCACATATTGCGCTTCCCGGACATTTCTTCATACTCCATATCACGAGGATTGACCGAGCAACCTCTACCGGGTCACAGCTGCATCTTGCCATTGATTTGTATAAGTATCACTGTTTATATATATATATACTTTTTCGCATATATTTTGCACCTGTATCACTGTGTATTAACTGATAATTTAGAGCGCCACATTTTGATAAAGTTTCCTTTTATATGCACTATCTCATTTCTTGCATGCCTGGCCCAACGTCCTGTACTTGTATTTGTCCTTCTCCCTTCACATGACTTTCCATGCTGCTCCGATGCACCCTTAGGCCGAGATTATACCCAAGTGCTGCAAGGCGGCAGTGCTATTCTGTGACGTCACCCAGCGCTGCCGCCGAGCAGCATCTTGATTATACAAGGGAGAGAGAGCAGAGGAGGCTTGGAAGCGTGGTCGTGAGCAGTTCGCCCTCATTGGTTGAACCGCTCACATTAGACAGCCGTCGCAAGAAAAAAAACAAAATCCTCATCAGCCGTCCGCTTTGCAGTATGGTCGCAACTCGCCAGCGGAATGAGCAGTTTCATGGGATTGTTGCTTATTGTTTTGGCGCAGCGCCACTAAACGCGACACTGTGCACATTTTTGGGTATAATCACAGCCTTAAAAGCTTCTACTTCAAGCAGCAAGACATGCTGCTCCTGGTGCCCAAAGGTTCCAACATGATGCCGCTGATACAAAGGGAAAGTTTGCCTCCTCTCCTTCTACTTACACCTACTTTCTCCTTGTCATCTTCTTCTTGTAGAAATCCTTAATTTTCACTAATTACTCTCCATTAAAAAAAAAAATCTACGCAAGAAACACAACTGAAGAGAAAAATGGCGGAGAGATGTAAATTAACATAGGAATCAAAATTAACTGAGTTAGAGTTACTACTAACTAAAAGCAAAGCAAAAAACATCTTTCTATCAGCAAATTCCGGAGAAACTGTATTCCTAACCACCCAATATAGGTGATCAAGGTCGATATTTCCTCATGATATAGATTTCATCATTCCAGATAATCGCACCATATCACACCTATATAACAAACTACTAGCCCACAGCTGGGTATATCCACATGAATGCAGCGGTGCATCTAGGACAATATTAAAATTATCTTATCAAAGAAATCTCACAAGAAGAGATATAGAAAACCTCACAAATGGTGAAATACAACCAAGACCGCTGAGCTCAACTGTTCTTTCATAGGCCATTTTAATACATATACTTGTAAATAATGCTAATAATTGCAGCAAACAAAGAAATACTGCATTGCCTCCCTTATATGAAGTATGGTAACCCAGGTACTGTTACATATCCTAAGGTAGAAGCATAATATCCCTCATATGGAAAGCACAAAAAATATGCAAACAACAACATCTTTAAGCGAGCCTGAAGAAGTTAAAAAAAAAGCCTCAGTCTCTTTAATGTTGGTTGTACTGTACATTACAACATCATCTACAACTTGGTTAGACTTGCTCCCAGAATTGATCAAATCAGCTGAGTCCGACACTCTTGTTGCTGCAGAAGTTATATTCTGATGGCAACCATGTCAGTGAGCTCGGCAACTTGTCACTCTATTGATATTGGGCAGGGGTGGGCAACTCCAGTCCTCAAGGGCCACCACCTGATCAGGTTTTCAGGATATCACTGCTTCAGCACAGGTAGCTCAATCAATGGCTCAGTCGAAGACTTTTGTCAAAAACTCAGTCACTGATTGAGCAACCTGTGCTGAAGCGGGGATCACCTGAAAACCTGACATTTTGGTGGCCCTTGAGGACTAGAGCCCCCCACCCCTCAACTAGGAAATGTGGCAGTCCGTTGTTTTTTCATATTCACAGCTACAAAAGTCTACTCGAAAAACATTGCAGATGACGAAAATGGACAAGGAGATGCCAAGGCCTTTTCTATTTATAAAACTATAATATTTTCAATGATCAATCTCCATGCACTTGTCCAGAACAAAATGACATGTTCTTAGTGTGCTCTAATCCAGGGATGCGCAAACTGGAGGGCTTTTCTAGGGGGGCACGGAAGTTGCATAGGCCCTGCGCTCTTCACCCAGGCATGTAAATTAAATGCCGGGGGAGGCGTGAGGCCTCTGCAACTTCCCTTACCAGCTTTCAGCCGGCTCTTTGGCGACGCGTCACCATGATAACGCGACGTCATGGCAACACGTCACATGACGTTGTGACGTCCTATGACGTGCGAGCTCAAGAGCAGGTAAGGAGGAGGGGTGCAGACAAGGGGGAGCGTAGATGGGGGGGAGGGCGTACACTGAAAATTTGTGCACCCCTGCCTAATCCCCACTATCATAAAAATACAATTCTATTAGTGACCAGTTTTTTTGTTTTATGTAAGAAACAATTCAGTCTCAAAAATGTAAACCAGTTGTACACAATAAGTTACATAGTAGACAATTGTAAAAAAAAAAAAACAGAGTAAATATTTCTCAATAACAAGTTTAAGATTAAATTTTTATTAATAATAAAATGACATGTGCAAGGCTTTACAATTGTACTGCTTTATTGTCTGTTTCTTAGCCAAAACATGCTTGCTCTCTTTCTGAAATTAATGTCAGGTTTTTAAATGTTTTTATTTTATTTCTTTTTATAACATTGTAGAGCACATGTTGTTGAACAGTTTAATGATGTTGAGACATATATTATCAGTGCCTGATTTGGTGGAAGGTAAGTTATTATATGAGAGAGTGGGATAGTTGTCTATTTATATAGGCTGAAAGCAACAAAGCACTTTCAGTGGTTTAAATAGAATTAAAAAGAGTCTGAGGGAACTATTGCGAGCAGAAAATACATAAACAACTTAACAATGTAATTGGCTTTTGTAAATATATGTAATTATCCTTAAAGGAATATTTTTTTTGTTTCCTTTATAAAAGCACAATGAAAAAAATACATTTTCTGGAAAGTCAGAGCTGGTCCTGTCCAACACACAGTGATATCAAAGAAAGAAGGTAAAAGAATTAAACCCCTCTGTAGTTTCAGCTCAATATGCTTTAGCATTATGCAACTTAAAACATTATTTAATCATCTCAATATAGCCCTCTGCTTATACTATATCACTGATATCACTGGCTAATTTGAGTCTTTTTACAGGACTGCTTTATAAACATTTAAAACAAAACACAAAGTGCCAGATTTAGTAAGCTAGGCAAGCAGTTTTGTTAGTATACCAATCTGATTTGTATTTAATTATTTTAATCCCTTCTTTTAGTAAACATATCAAGTGAGGACTACAACAGTACAGTTTAGTTAATGAATGATCAAATATTTCCTTTTTGTACACTAATAATAATTCATATATAATGGGGGTATTGTACAGTAGTTTTAACGCAATTTTCATGAGACGCATAGAGATCTACGTGTATAATGAAATATTTCTGCAATTACTGTACATGGTTAGTTTTGCTAAAATAAATTTGTGGATTCGTCAGGTTCACACATACCGTACATATCAGACACAAACACACACACACACACACACACACACACACACACACACACACACACACACACACACACACACACACACACACACACACACACACACACACACACACACATCCTTTAATTGTTTAAAATAATTTTATAATTGTATTCTGTATCAAATTATTACTGTACAGTAAGTCCTCATTTCTAGCAATAATAGACATAAACTACAAGAGTTTTACTTAGCTCACAATTCTCTGAAAGTGTCATTCTTTGTGTGAAGACCAAATCACACCCATGAGAAAGAAAGAGTTCAGAGTTGCTATATACTTTATATCCCCTCAAAAACACCTTCAAACATCACGTTAGGGAGACACCTAAGCACAAAAAAGGCACACCTGAGATACATAAATATACTTTGCCTATCCTATTAGCATATACAGTAACCCAGGTGTGCTCCTTTTTGTGCACAGGTCTCTACCCACGTGATGTTTGAAAGAAGGTTTGAGGGGACATATATGGCACTCTAGACTTCCTCTATTTCTCATACATGTGATTTGGTTTTCACCCCAAAAATTACACTTTTGCAGAATTGTGATTGAAACTCTGTTGTAGATTATGTATATTATTACTAAAAATAAGGACTTACAGTAATAAGTATGATACAGAATAAAGTATGTTCAATAGTGCAGTGGTTTCAACCTTATACCGATTGTAAAATTCCTTTAACCATGAAAAGGAATCCCTTAAAGTATTATTGTTTCATAGAACCTTTGTCTTTTCCCCGTCTGAATGTGAAGCATATCACTACAGAAAACTTTCCATTATATATATATATATATATATATATATATATATATATATATATATATATATATATATATATATATATATATATATATATATATTATAACATTACAGTATAACATTGAGTAATGTTTTGAATGATTAAAACAATATATATATATATATATATATATATATATATATATATATATATATATATATAAATATATATGCAAATATAACTGTATGCTCATCTGCATGTCTTAGGCAGACCTGCCTAAGACATGCAGATGAGCATACAGTTATATTTGCATATTTGCTTTCCTGTGGAGGGTTTTTGTCACTTTTTTTACTCACCATAACTTAACTCAGTATTATAAATATATATATATATATATATATATATATATATATATATTTATATATTCAAAAAATGTCAAAGAATATAAATATTTGATTTTGAAGTTTAAAATATTTTCCATTGCAACATTTTTGTTGGGGATCTCCAACAAACCTTCAAACTCCAGGGTTTCACAGAAAGCAGATTGACAACCACTGTACCTGTGTCAGTGGATTGAGTTGCCATTAGCCTGATACTATCTGTTTAACGTGAAAATCATTTTAGAGATGTCCATAACCATTTTTTCTAACATTCAAATACTTTCTGGACTAGCTACCCAGTTATCTGAACAGACTTCCCGCCCCTACTGTATACAGAACTTCTCGCCCCTACTGTATCACCTAAGATAATAATGACTAACTCCAGTCATCAAGGGCCACCACCAGGTCAGGTTTTAAGGATATCCCTGCATCAGCACAGGTGGCGCCATTAGTCGCTCAGCCATTGACTGAGCCACTTATTGAGCCACCTCTGCTGAAGCAGGAATATCCTCAAAACTTGACTTGTTGATGGTCCTTGAGGACTGGGTTACCACCCCTGACCTAATATCTGCCTCTAGGTGTCTGTTTATATTCCCAATGTTCAATAAAAGAAAAATAATCCAATCACTCTTCCTTTTCGTACCAGTCACCTCATTTCTGAAACAATATACCTGTCTCTCAAAATTGCCAGTTTAAAAGCTTTCAAGACCTTATTTCTTGCTTTAAATGTCTTTACATTTAATATATAATGTTGTCATCTGGCTGATCTGTACTCAGGACACACTTGAAATTTTTTTTTTTCCTAGTAAAATATTTTATAAATAAAAACATTTATTTATATAGCACTGATTGTGTATGCAGCATTGTACATGGCATTTTGAAGACCCAATGAGTTCCTGTCCTGTGGAGCTTACAATCTAATTGTGGTGCCCGAGGTAGGGGAGAAAAAGTCAGTGCCTTCATTTACTGAGTCTCCTTCAGCCAGATGTAAGATAACCAGACTATGGAAAACGGAACTAGTGAAAAGCCAATGAAGACTTGATGAATGTATTTATTGGGATATGCTGTACTGTATAGCTTTAGATAGGTCGTGTACTTTAACTTGTTCCCTATAGAGTCTATAGATGTATGGTAGCATATTCATTAATTAAACTTAAATATTGTTAATGCAAAATCATCCGAAAACAGCATGCAGTTTGATGCATAAAAATCACATGGTTTGACATCTCATTAGCATGCCCGTTTTGCCTGATCTCCAGACAGACATAAACAGTTAGCAATCTCATCTCCCTCAGGAAGGTGAATAGAGATTTTGCTGGAGGGGTTAATCTATTTGGTGGTATAAAAGTAAATGTACCCTCTCCTAAATTGGTCTCTCTCTCATCTTCATCTGTCTTTCTTTTTCCAAGACCTATTTCGCCTACCTGAAGGTGGCGAGATGCTGACCAAGACTTTCTGGGTGAACTTCAAACTTGCAGCTTAATGAAAGGCTCATGAATATGTAATTGAGCATACTTGCCTCATTTTCACACCAAATTTTAGGGGATTGCATATCTAGAACCAAATTGCACGTTTTTCACACGGTTTGGACATGCAATAAGGGCTTAATGAATATGGCAAGATGTAAAATTGAGCAAAAATACCTGTTTACAAAATAGGCTCCTTTGTCTTAGTTTCTGCACATCCTAATTATGATGATGATTATGATGTATGACTGTATGATGTATAGCTGCAATACACTCATCCTAGAACTAAAAAAAAAAAAAGCTGTGTGTGCTGTGCATGCGCATAGTAAGTGAAACTTCTTTGACTTTTGTCACAGAAATTGTATTTGTATTGGTGATGTTTTAATTAAAAATCAAAATACAATTTCAGTGACAAAACGCAAATAAATTTGACTTATAATGCGCGTGCTCGGCACACATCCCCTGTTTTAGCTATTTGCACTAAGTGTGAATTCCTTGTGTGTATGTGTCTCAGTCAGTGTGTGTGTGTGTGTGTGTCAGTGTGTGTGTGTGTGTGTGTGTGTGTGTGTGTGTGTGTGTGTGTGTGTGTGTGTGTGTGTGTGTGTGTGTGTGTCAGTCAGTGTGTGTGTATGTGTGTCAGTCAGTGTGTGTGTGTGTGTGTATGTGTGTCAGTCAGTGTGTGTGTGTGTATGTGTGTCAGTCAGTGTGTGTGTGTTTGTGTCAGTGTGTGTGTGTGTGTGTGTGTGTGTGTGTGTGTGTGTGTGTGTGTGTGTGTGTCAGTCAGTGTGTATGTGTATCTGTGTCTGTCAGTGTGTATGTGTATCTGTGTCTGCCAGTGTGTATGTGTATCTGTGTCAGTCAGTGTGTGTGTGTGCGTGTGTGTGTGTCAGTCAGTGTGTGCATGTGTGTGTGTGTGTCAGTCAGTGTGTGTGTGTGTGTGTGTGTATGTATGTGTGTCAGTCAGTGTGTGTGTGTATGTGTGTCAGTCAGTGTGTGTGTGTGTGTGTGTGTGTGTGTGTGTGTGTGTGTGTGTGTGTGTGTGTGTGTGTGTCAGTCAGTGTGTGTGTATGTATGTGTGTCAGTAAGTGTGGATGTATGTGTGTCAGTCAGTGTGTGCGTGGGGGGGTCAGTCAGTGTGTGGGGGGTCAGTCAGTGTGTGGGGGGGTCAGTGTGTGGGTGGGTCAGTCAGTGTGTGGGTAGGTCAGTCAGTGTGTGGGTGGGTGTGGGTGGGTCAGTCAGTGTGCAGGGGGGTGTGGGTGGGTCAGTCAGTGTGCGGGGGGGGGTGGGTGGGTCAGTCAGTGTGTGGGGGGTGTGGGTGGGTCAGTCAGTGTGCGGGGGGGGGGTGGGTCAGTCAGTGTGCAGGGGGGGGGTGGGTGGGTCAGTCAGTGTGTGGGGGGGTGTGGGTGGGTCAGTCAGTGTGTGGGGGAGTGTGGGGGGGTCAGTGAGGGTGTGGGTGGGTCAGTCAGTGTGTGGGTGGGTCAGTAAGTGTGTGGGGGGGTCAGTCAGTGTGTGGGGGGGGTCAGTCAGTGTGGGGGTGGGTCAGTCCGTGTGTGGGTAGGTCAGTCAGTGTGTGGGGGTGTGTGGGTAGGTCAGTCAGTGTGTGGGGGTGTGTGGGTGGGTCAGTCAATGTGTGGGGGGGGGTGTGGGTGGGTCAGTCAGTGTGTGGGGGGGTGTGGGTGGGTCAGTCAGTGTGTGGGGGGTGGGGGTCAGTCAGTGTGTGTTTCAGTCAGTGTGTGGGGGTTCAGTCAGTGTGTGGTGGGTCAGTCAGTGTGTGGGTGGGTCAGTCAGTGTGTATGTGTCCAGCTGCAGCCAGGGGCGGGGTGTAACATTGCGCACCACCTCTCTCCCCCCCTTATGCAAATTCTGAGCGCGCGCGCACAAACACAGACACACACACAGAGACACACACACACACACACAGAGACACACACACACACCCCGCACACAATCTGCGCACAAACACCTCCCGCGGGGTACATTCACCCGGCATGGGCATGAGTGACTGAGGCCGTGCCGTGCGGGTTGCGCCCAGGTTTGCGCCGTGTGCCACCGCTTCCTGCGGGCGCAAGGGGCCCGCGAACGCCCGCGGCAGTGGAAGGCTGAATGGCGACGCTGCCAATGGGCGTGAGGAGCGTGTGGGTGGGACGACGCCGCTGCCAGCCGCTTCTGCGCATGTGTGGCGTCCGTCAGCGGCACCATCACAACTGCGCGGCATGGCAGCGGTCGTGGAACAGTTGGGCCGTTAGGAGCGGCGGCGCGCCGCATATGTCAGCAGCCGGGTGTGTGGGGGGTGTGTGTGTGTGGGGGGGTGCGGCAGCGATTAGGAGCGGCGCCGGCGGCGCCGCATGTGACAGGGGACGTGTGAGCGGAGCGGCGTGCATTAGGTGACGTCACTTCCGTTTCACATTTCGCCCCCCATCTATCCAGTTTTGCTCTATCAGGACTAGGTGCCACGAAAGAAGTTTCACTTCAAAAATGTCAAATCCAGGTTTCCTGATTGGCAGTGGAAATTATACAGCTTTGTCTAGTGGTATCAACTGCATGCATGTAGTCTACTGTGGTGGATTTACATTGACTCAAGAAACATTAACGAAAATTACACCGATTTTCCTTACTGTATTTGTTTTTATTTTGGCTGTTTATATTCTAATGGTATTCAAACGTAAGGTTACAGTCATTATGGAACATCATAAACATCATCATAAAAATTGCAGGCTAGGTAGACTTTGGTTGAAAGGTTATAAGACGTTTATAGACTTCATCGCAACAAGGTTTGCTTAGTAATCCTTGTTTTAACACCCACTCGGGAGCAATACACTTGCAACAAATTAATTTACAAGCTAATACAGTAGTTAATTCAGACTACCATTTCCATTAAAGGTCTTCAAATGTTTTCCACGTATTTATCCATTTGTATATGTGTATATGTACTAATGTTGAGTGCAAGTCAAGTTCTTACTTTTTTGAGTATTAGGTGCAATATTTTTGCCAGATTATTGCAAACTTTTGTGAATTTCACCAACATTTTATGAAAATGATAATATATAAACCCCAATGGTGCACTTTTATGTGTGTGTGTGGGCCCTAGTTATAGTCTCTGAATAAGAAAAACTAAAGCAAAATTATAGAGAAATTAAGAGAATTTTTGACAAATTTGCAAAACACATTTTTAACACTTTTAATGCTTTCTATTTTTCCTAAATTTATCATGAAAAAATATTGCCAAACGTTGCCTGATTTTCAATAATTCTACAAAACATATTGAACAATATATATATATATATATATACATACATATATATATCTAAATATATATATATATACACATTAGGGACATATCCTAATAAAATGTGCATTTTAACAAACATTTAAAAATAAATTAAAAAAACTTCTGCCACAGGTAGGAATTTTGTGCGATTATTCCTTTTTGATAATGACTTTTATCTGTAAAATTCTGCACACTAAAAATGGTGTGCAACTATTAAAACATTGTATTCCTTTGTCAATTATTTATATTCATAACAATTTCAAAATATTTTTTTGTGTGCAATGTCCAAATTATATTTGGCTTGTAAAACCAATATACGATGCATGTTGATAAGAATGGGTAAGATTTAGTAAGGATGTATTCCATTTTTAAACATGGCCGCCAATACTACTACGTTTTATTAATGAAGATATATTATATTCCATGGAAATAATGCAGTTGGAACACCCGTTTTACAACTCTGATACTCCGATAAACTGCATCCCCACTGTGTTGATTACACATGTAGTATCCAGAAACTGGAGGATTTTTTTTGCTACATATCATGCATCTGTACTGACTCCAAAACCATATCAATGTGATCTCGCATTGATTTCACGTGGAAACAACAACACTCTAGGCTCCGTTAATAGGAAGAATAAAAGGGATGACTAGGAAGAAGAAATTCTATGATTTAGTAAACAAAGTAGACAGCCTGTATTCTCAAACATTGTGCTCACAGGTACAAGTACTTTGAGACTATTTGGATGCGTATCACAAAAATGTTGGGATTGCAAATCAAGTACTTGATCGATACCCTATACCAGGGGTGGCCAACTCCTGTCCTCAAGGGCCACCATCGTCAGGTTTTCAGGATAACGCTGCTTCAGCACAGGAGGCTCAATCAGTGGCTCAGTCGTTGACTGTGCTGAAGCAGGGATATCCTGAAAACCTGCCCTGTTTGTGGCCCTTGAGGACTGGAGTTGGCCACCCTTGCCCTATACAAATAGATGTAGCAAGACCGACGCTACTGCCTTCAGAGCCGCAGCTGGAAAAGGTTAATGCCGCCGCTCTGAAGATAGTGCTGCTGTGGTCGTACGGTGTGGGGGTCCGTGCTTCCGGGTCGGAACCCTCGGAGCGGAAATCCTTCGGCACCAGGGCAATCACGATGCAGTCCTGTGGCTTACCCTGGTGCTGAAAACAGTAAGTCTTGCCACATCTGTACTGATGTATCTACCCTGTAAAAGAAACAATGTTTTAATTCAACTACCAGTGTGCACTGTTTTAGTAAAGAGACATGTAATGGTAAACCCCACCTCTTGGAAGTGACACAGTGATAAATTATAAATTCTGCGTTCTTTCTTGGCTCATATGTGATGTCCACTTACAAGATGTATGTCAAAATCAAGCGGTTTTGACACTCAATGGTCTCTGCTGTGCAGGTATTCCCACCAGGTGATAGGGTCTCCAGCTCTCAGCTCCGCAGCAAAGTGTATGTAAAAGAAATACAGACCATAGTGCAGACCAATATGATGTAAAAAAAACTAGACTTTATGGGGTTTTAAAAATGAACACTTACAATAAAAACAAGTATTTCAGGCATGTACCACAATCATTGTGATCAAAGAGAGAAGATTAATTGGTTTACACTTCAGGCTCACCCGCCTCCTCCGGTGTGACTTGGTGTGGACCACCACTCTCAGGGACTTTGTACCTCCAGCGGTAGAGTGGTAGCCGCCCAGAGAGGAGAGAGAAGAGAGGAGAAATTTACAGACAGATACTCACAGAACCGCGACCGGAAGTGACGTATCGGGACGGAGCGGAAGTGACGCATCGTTGTAAAAGTGAAGCCGAAACATCCATCAGAGAGGCTGTATCCCAGTGAAGAACTCCACAGTACCTGCGGGCAGCTGCTATGGGAAGGTGATCGACCCACAGAAGAGGGAACCCACGAGGGGAGAGAGACCTGGATCAATGCGCCCACCGCTGGAGGTACAAAGTCCCTGAGAGTGGTGGTCCACACCAAGTCACACCGGAGGAGGCGGGTGAGCCTGAAGTGTAAACCAATTAATCTTCTCTCTTTGATCACAATGATTGTGGTACATGCCTGAAATACTTGTTTTTATTGTAAGTGTTCATTTTTAAAACCCCATAAAGTCTAGTTTTTTTACATCATATTGGTCTGCACTATGGTCTGTATTTCTTTTACATACACTTTGCTGCGGAGCTGAGAGCTGGAGACCCTATCACCTGGTGGGAATACTTGCACAGCAGAGACCATTGAGTGTCAAAACCGCTTGATTTTGACTTACATCTTGTAAGTAGACATCACATATGAGCCAAGAAAGAACGCAGAATTTATATCACTTGAATTTTATTGTCTGCACTTAGATTGTTTTTTCCTGTTTTATGTTCTTTTCCCTTCATGCTCCCCCTGGATTACAACTGGAGAGTGACGATTTGAGGGACTAGCGAAACCAGTCCCCACCAGCTGGGTTTGAGCAGGGGGTTTGAACCTTTTAATAATATTATCACGTTATTTGAACACAATATCACTGTTTAACAATTAATTGATTTGGTCAAAATATTCACTGTATATTATTAGTGTACACTAATAGAGTTAGCGCCGTTTTCTTTCACCTTCACGTAGCACAGTGATAAATTATAACAGGTTTTATTTTCACTTGATAATAGATTTGTTCCAATAATATTTCACATTCAAATTTGGTCCACTTTGAGAATGAAAGCTGGTTGTAATAAAATAACTGTTGCCCTAGCAAACACAATGACTTTTAATTCAGTCTGTATTTAATAAGAGAAAAAATATTCAGCCTTTCTTATAATTAGGAAAGGTATTTTTTCTGCATTAACATTACATGTGGATTGTGGCCATAAGCCTGTAAAACGTTTTTTTTTTTTTTACAGCAGTGAACATTCTTTCTCTCAAGAAAGTATTGGGTGGGTACTTCCCTTTGAAAATACTACTGAGGTATAAATGAAAAAATAAGACTTATTAAGACACAGATCACTTGACAGACATCTAAAAATAACCATTTCTCTTCTACAAAAAGTTTTGTTTTGCCAGTGCTTCTCTGGGACACAGTTCTTGAAACAGAACTTTTACGATTTTACAAACTTTTTTTAAAAAAAAAATAACTTTCTAAAAGAGCTCTTTGCTGCTACACAAAAAGTTTCTGTATTTCTACAAAAATAGATACACAAGATACAGTACACAAGAGCAACACCACTGTCTCTTAAGGGATGATGAGAACAGTAGTTACTGTAAGAGTTGTTTCATAACAAATGCAGTTTAGAAAAATACTGGTGAGTACTATGAACATTTGCAGTAGGCTCACAGGAAATATCACATTCTTTAAAGTTTTTCACTACATAAAATGGCTTCTGGAAATTGGTTATAACCAAAGAGGAGTCATATCATATTCATTTTCTTTTCTTTCAAAAGCTGTTAACAGCTTCATAATCCCTTTCTCTGTTGAACCGTACTGGTTGCTGGCTTCAGAATACAGCTGAGTTATAAACATTCTTCAGAACCAAGGAGACTCCTTGCCTTTCTCCTGATGTTGTATACCTAGTATAAGTTAAAAAAAAAAAAAAAAACAATTGTTAGGAAAATACTTTGATACAGTATATATCCAAAACTAGGTAGAAATGCAGGAAACGCCTGTCTTCATTTACAAAGAACACAGAACAAACATGGAAAAGAGCATATATAAAATTAGAAAAAAAAAAATACTAAATATGTAATCATAAAAGTAGAACTTGTTAAAGTTTCCTGAAGCTAAAATATGTATCTGAAGAAGTGCATTGTAAAGTTTTGTGAGCAATTATTTTCTGTCATAAATCAAAAATTTGACACTTAACCACTTGAGTAATAGCGAGGCCATGGCTCCAGAGTACAATGGTCTCTCCGGCAAAGCACGGTCACATGACCGTTCTTAAGAGCAGTTATGTGACCGTGGTGGCCTTTAACACGGAAATTGAAGATGAGTCCACTTTTCTTTTGCCTTCTCTGCAGATCGCATCCTGTGCTCCATAGGAACTCAGATGACAGTCTAAACCGAAAGACAAGCACTCCTTCGGCCTGACGTAGCCACTACGTCATGAGATCCCAGTAGTGCCAGATCCCATGACGTAGTGACTACATCTTGGAGCACTTAAAGGGTTAAAGGGGTAGTTTATTCGACTATCAAAGTTAATTTATAGTAACGGTATATTCAATAGGGTGATAGTTAAAAAGATTATTTCCTACAGTAAATTACAATGAAGTCTATCTATTTCCTCACATAAAATACACACATAATACAGCCCAAGACTACCAATTTTAAAAATACTCACAAACTGGTTGATTATTCCAGATCTAAGAATTGTAGTAGGTGAGATGCAGAAATGCATGGTGCAATAAAGTACCTTTTTGATATTTACAAATGCTAAACAAGTATAGTTATACGAAGCCATAGCATACAGTATACTGTATGTAACCTGTGAATATTATCTTTGATAAATGGTAAAGCATACAAGCTTGTATTTACTAAGCAGTTTTCTGGCATAGGACATATTCCAGTGTGGAAAGACACCCTACAACCTATTGTCTTCAACTGACTGAATTGTCTCTTAACACCAGAATGTGTCTTAAATAATATACTGAAAATACAGTACTATAAAGATCTCATGAATGCAATCTCAACAAGTCCTCATGAAGGATGAAAACCAGAAGGCAATTGAAAAATAACAGGGAAAAATGTAAGCCTAATTCTGCAGACAACAGTTACTGAATGTTGCAATGAGTTGTACCTGGCTACAGTAACACTATTAGAACATAACGAGGTCTGATCATGATTTACCCCGCCTTTTTTTTTATTCAGCCAAATACTGACTGTCATCCTCCCATAAAATGATAAGTGACAACTGGCACATCTATTGTACTGTATGTATGATATCTGATATGACACCTGCATGTATGCATATCTTTGTTTATATGGCACTCCACAAAAGACACAATACAATACAGGAAATTATAATACAATAAGCACTGAAAACAAAGTCAGATAATACAAAAGGAAATCCCTGCACCCTGTTTAATATTGTACCTGTGGAAAGAAGAAAAATTATTACAAATATAAAAATTTGATTTTAATGGTGAAATCGGTGATAAAAACCATCTTGTGCAGGACACGTACTCTTTTTTTCCCCAGTTGCCTGGTTAAGACATCTGTTAACATGATTGTTTAACTACTTTAACTGACTAAAAACTGTGCTTAATATAACCTTTACCTTTTCCTGTTAAGAGACATCTTGCAGACTGGTAATTATTCCAAACTGTGAGTTTCGTGGAGGTGCTAAAACTTAAATGCAGGGCTCAGCAGATCTCTGCTGTAAGTGGGTAACTTGACTATAAGACAATACAATCTCTACAGCAGGGGTTCACAACTGCAGGCCTTAAGACCCCCGTCCCCTCAACCCCCCCGCCCAACATACCAGGTTTAAGGATAACCCTGCTTCAGCCCAGGTGGTGCAGTCTTTGACTGACCCACTGATTGAGCCAACAGTGCTGAAGCAGGTATATCCTGAAAACCTGACCTATTGGGGTGTCTTGAGGGCTGGAGTTGAGAACCCCTGCTGTAGACCAGCGGTGCGCAAACTGAACTGGGGGGTGCGAGACTGCCTGCGGGGGGCGCGCGGTTTACAGAGGCCCCGCGCGCTTCCCGAAGGCAATTAAATGAAATGCCGGGGGAGCTGCAGGGCCTCTGTAAACCTTTACTTACCGTGGCTCCACACGCATCGCCATGGCAACGCGGCGTCATTTGGTCATGTGACGTCACATTGCTATGGCAATGTGATGTCATGACGCCAGAGTCGACGCCGGAGCCGAAGTAAGTTGAAGTGTGGTGGGGGGGGAGGGGGTTAGCGCAGGGATGAGGTGACCACCGGTAGGGGGGCGCAGGGGAAAACGTTTGCGCCCCCCTGCTGTAGACCTTTTTTTTAGTTAACATTGCTTATTTTGGAAGTCCTTTTCAGGTTTTCACGTTATTCAATAGTTATTTCGTGCTAGTCAAACAAGCTTTTTATTTAGTATGATATATATATATATATATATATATATATATACATACAGACGGTGTTAGTTTGAAAGAAAGAAAAATAAATCGGAATTTGACTCAAGTGCCAAGCGTACCGAGCAAAGTGAAACGAGTTCTGCAAACAATAAGGATAGGCGCTGACTGATATTGACTATAGTAATATGGCAAACAGGTGGCTGACACATGAACCAAGGCATAACACTGGGGTGTACAGTAAGGCAATCATTTCACTGCTCTCTCTTGCTAAATTACTCTTCCAAGTTACATCAATCAGAGACACCAAGAGATCAATGTTTTTTGTAACGAATGCTAATCTAATACATCTACATTCCTTATATTAAAGTGTCAGGTACCATATGTTATACAGTATGTAGACAACCCCCCCCCCCCCTCAGCCCCCCCTGAAATAAAGGCTTCTCTGAATGATGCATTGAAATGTTTACCTACAGAACTCTATTTATTGATTCATTGATTTTGTTTTTGGACACGTCATCGAACAGGAAAGGATTTTGTTTTTGTATGTAATCTGTCCCCAGGTGAACCAAGGATGTTGTGCAATTTGTTGTAGGTCACACACAATAAACAAAATAAAAAAGGCATATGTTTTGAAGACTCGTGACGCATATATTTTATGACAAGATACTTTGGCAATATAAGACTTTTGCAGCTTCACATTATATTTATCATACTCAATTTCTAAGGAATAGTACTAGTACAGTTATTACAATTCAAGTTGTTGTATCTTCTGTAAATGCAGTTAGCCCGTGCAGGTTAATGCACACAATACAGCCTGTCTGCACTGATATTTGTTACTCTGCTTGGAATGACAGTCAGTAAAGGTTAGTACCTAGTGCAGTCACATAGATAAAACATCGGCGAGTTTCCTTTCCCTTTCATTCATTAGCATTCATTGTTTTTAATCACTTGAATATGGTTGCTGTTTCCTCTGACATAAGTAAAAGGATTGAAGCCTCTGGGATTTAATATTTATTTTATGAGAAATGGAAAGAAAATAAGTGTTGTAAAGTTTTTTTTCAGAGTGCTCAGAATTTTCTACATTCCTCCATCCCCCCCTTTCCTTCCCCAAAGTCGGGAGAACATACTGATTTAAAGCAGTACTGTGCAATACTAGCCTGTGGAGTAAACTGCCTATATCTCGGCAATCAGGGACTCTCCGGAGGTCGAGGACCACGGACCCCTCAGTTCCGGTACTATAAAGAGATAAAGACCCCTCAAAAACAATAAGATTGTGGACTATTTAACCCTTGGTGGTCAGTGAGGCCTGCAAAGCATTTTGCTACATTGCATTGTAAGTCCCTATGACAGCAAAGAGCTTAAGGGATATATTTACTGAGCGGTGCTATGACATAGGACTACTTCCAGCCCCGGTGACCATCTTATGGTATAGCACTGCCGGCCCCTGAAGTTCCCTTAGACATAGGTTTGTCAGGTGGCTTCTCCAAAAATACTGGACACAATGGTAAAAGGTGTGACGTGCTCGACACCCGTCCCCCCTACCTCTCACTGCTTCATGCTGTTTCCTCCTCTCCTTGGCCCCACCTCCTGATTAGCTGCATTACTCAGCACCAGCAAGTCCGGATGGAGGAAGCTGCCCAGCCCCTTTACAACAGCCCTGCTCAGGGAAATCTCACGGCTCCCCAAGCCGGTTAGGTCACTATGTCCAGAGAGTTAATACCGGAGACATACCTGTCCAGTATTTCCTCTATTTATTTACTGGACAGAGTGTCCAAATACAGGGCAGTCCGGTTCAATACTGGACAACTGGCAACCCTACTTAGGGATATTCTGCATTATCACTTACATTGAATCCTAAGGAAAATCTGTGATAATCTGCATTACAACGTGGTATTCTTTGTATAACATTAGCTAAATCTGTATTTATTGAATTATCCATAAGGTGTTGTCAAATGGCAAAAGGTGTCTTTATTTTGATTAATGATCAACATGGCCAGATCACTCTAGTGCTGTGAAGTGTGATTCTAGATAATAATGAGATAACTTTCAGCACATACAGATGCAGTCTTGACTTTAGTCGCTAGCCGTTGGGGGAAATAACCCAAACACTCGGCAAGTCACCGTGGCCAGTGCATAGCAGGCTGTAACGGCACATCGGATTAACACAGCGCAGGTCCCTGCGTTTGAATGGGACTTGTGTAAATCCTACCGGGTCGCACCTGTCTGTAAGAGACACCTAGTGAAAGATAAACTGAATAAGTCACTCTCCCTGCACGACTCTAACAGGCGATCGCAGGGCTTTTATTTTAATAAAACAGTATTGTCGCAGGGGGTCTCCTGAGCTGAATCGCATTAATTTCAGGTCCGGGGAGCCCTTGCTTCCCGAGTTACAGGCCCCGTTATGGGGTGCCGATATCCCAGTGGCCATGTTTAAATTCTCCCGTGTTACTGGCCCACGTGATCGGGAGATTTAAACAAAGCTGGGGGATACCGGAACCCCATAACAGGCCTGTAACTCAGGACACAGGGAGTCCCCATGGCTGAAATGAATGCGGTTGAGCTCCGGAGATCCCCTGCTGTATTATTAAAATAAAATAAAAGCAGCTTCATTACCTTAGCAGCTAACCGCTAAGGCAATAAAGGGGTTAAGCCAGACTACCTGGTTTATTGGGGGTAGAGGGGGTGAGTGAAGGGGGTAGTTGCCCCTGGGTGGGTAGTTAGGCCTACCGGGAAGGTTGCGGGAGAGGTTAACCCCTTCATTACCTTAGCGGTAGTAACCACTATGGTAATGAAGGGATTACCCCTCCCACTACCCATCCAAGGCCTAACCTCTACCCCCAATATACATTACAATACAAACAGTACTACAACCCCCTCTTCCCCCTCCCAACACATACAGCACAGTAATGAGCAAAATCCCTATTATCCGTATCTGGATAATAGCTAATTTGCCCATTAAAAAATAAAACATAACCAAAACATGACTCAGCCAGCATATAGTAAATTAAAGTTGTACTTACCCCTGCCAAGATGAAGGCCATCCTCGTCCCCCTCGTCTTCTTCTTCAGTGGACATCAACAGTAAATAAAAAAACTAACTGCTGGCCACTAACCCCTTAATCACCATAGCAAATATTAACCATTATGGTAATTAAGGGGCTAACACCCTCCTCCCGCTACCCATCCAGATGGCCTAACCACCCTCCACAGGGCAACTAACCCCAAATAAACCAATTGATTGGCACAGTGGCACACCATGCCTTATGGGCATAGTTTGCCACGATGGCAGTCAATGTGCAAGCTGCAAATAAAAAAAACCCAGCACCAAATAAAAAAGACATTCAATTTGAATTTAAAATAAAATGCCAATAAACCAATCGATTAGCACAGTGGTGTGCCACTGTGCCAATCAATTAGTTTATTGGGGGTGGGTCTAGTGGCCCCGGGGAGCATGGTAGCAGGAGTATTAATTACCATAGTGGTTAATAACCGCTATGGTGATTAAGAAGTTAGTGGTCAGTAGTTCGTTTTTTTTATTTTACTGTTGGTGCCCACTGAAAAAGAGGAAGATGAGGGGGACGAGGACGGCCTTCATCCTGGCAGAGATAAGTACAACTTTCATTTACTATATACTGGCTTGGTCATGTTCTGGTTATGTTTTATTTTGTAATGGGCAAATGAGCTATTATCCAGATACGGATAATAGGGATTTTGTCCATTACTGTACTGTATTTGTTTGGGGTATTGTTCAATGTATTGTATTGGTGATTGTATTGTAATGTTTATTGGGGGTAGAGGAGGTGGGTGAAGGGGTAGTTACCCTAGGGTGGGTGGTCAGGCTTCAGGTGGATAGCGGGAGGGGTTAACCCCTTCATTACCATAGCGGCTACTACCGCTAAGGTAATGAAGGGGTTAACCCTTGCCGCAACCTTGCCGGTAGGTATAACCACCACCCTTGGGCAATTACCCCTTCAATCACCCCCTCTACCCCCAATAAAGCAGGTGCTCTGGCTTAACACCTTCATTACCTTAGCTGTTAGCCGCTAAGATAATGAAGATGCTTTTATTTTATTTTAATAATACAGTATTGTAGCAGGGGGTCTCCGGAGCGGAACCACATTCATTTTAGCCTCAGGGACCCCCTGCTTCCTGAGTTACAGGCCCCATTATGTGGTGCCGGTATCCCCAGGCTTTGTTTAAATCTCCCGATCACATGGGCCGTGACGCCGGGAGAATTTAAACATGGCCACTGGGATACCGGCACCCCATAAACGGGGCCTGTAACTTGGGAAAACAGGGGGTCCTGTTAGAGTTGCGCAGTGAGAGTGACTGATTCAATCTATCTCTTACTGCACGTCTCTTACAGAGAGGTGAAGTCCGGTAGGATTCACACAGCGCGAGACCCATTCAAACGCAGAGACCCCAGCTGTATTAATCCGATGGGCCATTAAGTCTCTCTACCTGAACTGCATGGTGCAGCTTGGGTTCAACCGCAGGCAGCGACAGGTTGAAGCGACAGAATTGGAGACTGCATCTGTACAGTTACCCCAGCATATCTCAAGTGCTGGTTTGAAAAACTGGTATTCTATTTTCTTTTTTTTAATGCTCTCATGAGGGACACTACACTGCAGACAGGGCCACACAAATGCATTAAAACAGGCTTTGTTTTTTTCTGTATGAAAATAGCCTAGCCATTGTTGCAGCCTCTTGAGTATATGCGAATACTGCTGCAAAATATTGCTGTGGGGTGTAGAAAATAGCGTACAGCACTATAAACCTCTTGAAGATCAAATGAACGTAAAGTCCTGAAATCCAAGGAGGAATGCCCCCCAAATGTTCTTTTTTTAACCTTACCTGAACCACCGTTTACAAGTAAAATAGATTTAATTTTCTTGAAAAAAACTATAAAAACTTTAACCCCCGAGGGGTCACCAATAGAATGTCATAATGCATTCTACCGATGATGTTGCAACTTTCTCTTGGTGAGTCGGACCCGTCAGGCATTTTATGTCCACTAGGCAAGAATTCTTGCCTGTGAGGTTTACAGCAACACTTCAGTAGCACACGGGGCAGTTTTTTTATTTTTTTATATAGGATTCAAGAAGGGAGCTGAACTGTGTTAATTTCAGTGGCAGGGAACCTCTGTAGGGGATGCCGGTATCGCCTTCATGTTTAAATGCCCCTCGTCACATGGACAATAGGAAGCCGCACAGGATGACATCACCGTCTCTTATTGGACCGCAAGATGCCGGACATTTAAAGCCATCATTGTATTAGCGCCAACAATCCCCATTGGAGGTAGTTCCTGCAGAGATACCAGCACCCCCTACAGAGATAAATATCTTGGGACACTGGGGTCACCAGAGCTGAAATGAACGCAGTCCAGCTCCGGAGAACCACTGTTCCAATCATATAACTAAACAAATGTAATCAAATAAAAAATAAACTGCAACTTGTTGTGCTGCTAAAGTAATACAATGCATGAATATAGTGAGTATTAAAGGTCACATCTCTACACCGAGAAATACAAACAGGTCAAGTAGAAAGCACCAGGTGAGAGAAAAAGAAGTGGCCAATGGAAAGGTTTACAATTTAAGTTTCAGAGGGAAAAGGCTATCTGAGAAATAAGGAGTGACAAACAGACAATGTTAGTCATTTTCAATTCTTGGTTATGCTATTTTCTGTAATGCTAAGGAGTTACTAAAGGGTTGGAGTATATCGGGACACACCCTGTGTTGTAAAGGGATCATGATGTCATGGAAAGTATAGAGTATAGAGAGGAGGGGAAGGTTCGAAGAGGCTACGTTAGAGGAGCCTCAGGGAGAGTAGATAGGGATGATTATAAAGTACTAGCACAGACCAGCCCCTCTGTTTTATTATGTTGTAGAGTAGAAGGATTAGATTAGAAGATTAGTCTTGTGGCGCTAATTAACAGGTGAAAGGGGCAGAGAGAGGGGGAAGGAGGTGAAATGTCTAGGTGGGAAAAACTATAATTCTTGCAGAAATATGAAGGCAACTCCTATAATTAATAATGGTGTTTGAACAGTATCTCAAATAATCCTATACCATTTATTACAAGTTTAAGACAATAAAAATAAAGAATTGAAACATTCACGATTACAATCTCATTTTGTGTGCAAGACAAAAGGATTTGGGTTAAATGTGTTTTAACTCGTTCTCCATTGATGTAAAAAGGAGAAAAAGGTTATATACTGTAGTATTGCAATACTTTTAAAGAGATCCACTTCTGGTTATAAAAGTCCTCTTGAATGTCTGCTTTGGTGTATAAAAATGTGCAAATACACAAACAGTTTAAATTATGCAGCATATAATTGTATCACTGAGGAAGCCGTAATTGGTGAAACGTGATTTTTTGTTTCACTTATTATGTTGTGGACAGGGACAGTGCCTTTAAATTAGGATCTCAGAAGAAGGCCAGTGGAGTCCTGAAAATCCAAGGGATAGGGATACGGCACGCCACAGAGGGCCTCAGGAAAGAGTGTTGGTGGATCAGCTTTTAATCGCAGATCTGTATTAATATCCCTCAGCAGTCTGTATGGAAGTGGCAGTTGCCAACCAGGCCAAAGGTATTGGTTCACTTGAGAAGGATCAGTCAGGACTCCCGTATGGGTCTAGTGTATCCGGGTAATACCAATGTTGGTACCAAAGCAACAAAGGGGGGCCAGGTCCACACCTAAGTAGAGCAACTAAGTCAATGTATCTCCATTAGTGTGTTAAGAGTGGGCACTAATGGATGTCCTGTATTCATGTATGTCTGCTATAAAAAAACACAGTATAATGTTGTCAATAAGTGTAGAAGCGGTCCCTGTGCTTGGGGACCCGAATAAAAGACAGTTGTACTACAAACGTTTCTGGCGCCTATTATATATATACATCCTTGCTGCCTCTTCTTAATAAACTTAATAAACTATCAAGGGGATTAGGGTTCATGTTAAACTGGGATAAACACAAACTCACCATATGCAACCTAGTCAATTTAGATAACCACAAAGGTTTGTTAACTGTTGCCTTTTGGCACCAGGCTGCCAGGAGAAGAAAAGAAAAAATATGGATTTACAATTTGAGGTGCAAAAGCATCAGTATTTGAAATATGACACAAGTGTCTATACCATTTTTTTGCCCATAAAGAAAATTAATTCAAAGATTATGTTCCAGCAGAAAAGCGGTCAGCTACACTACATCGGAGTAATCTGGTCTTAAGTACTGTACAGGCATACCCCGCTTTAAGTACACTCACTTTAAGTACACTCGCGAGTAAGTACATATCGCCCAATAGGCAAACGGCAGCTCACGCATGCGCCTGTCATCACGTCCTGAACAGCAATACCGGCTCCCTACCTGTACCAAAGCTGTGTGCAAGCAGGGAGACTATAGAGCCTGTTACAAATGCATTATTTACATCAGTTATGCACGTATATAACGATTGCAGTACAGTACATGCATCGATAAGTGAGAAAAGGTAGTGCTTCACTTTAAGTACATTTTCGCTTTACATACATGCTCCGGTCCCATTGCGTACGTTAATGCGGGGTATGCCTGTAATTCACTAGAGATAATGTGTGTGTATAGACCACACACAAAATAGTAGCAAAGTGAAAAAAACAGGTTTAACACAACATTATTCTCTCAGGTGAAAGGTTATTTTACTCATTATTTACCAGTGCACATATTACAGTATGTTTTGGTCACAGGCCAGCAGAAGCAGAGTTATACTTACAACACATGAAATATGATATCTAAGTATGGGAATCTTTGTTGTAGAATCTTGCAGTGCAACAATGCTAAATAAGTACATTATTCAGTAAGGAAACCTCTTACCTGTCTCAAAACCAAAACTTGGAACAATGTCAACAGTGCCATGGAATGCTCCAGCCCATGCTGAGGTAGCAGTGGTGGCAGTAGTGACATCTGTCTTTGTAACTTCACACTGTGGAGCAGGAATTCTTGCTGTACGCACCGAGGGCATTAGCAGAGGTCCATACCGCGGGTCTAAGTGGGAACTGGGGTGATGATGGTGGTGATGATGGTGCATGTGTGGATGAGCATGGTGGTGATACATGTAAACATCATGCATGTGTGCATATGAAGGGCCTGTCTGTGAAGCCAATGGATAATGCCAAGACTCTGACACAGCAGGTGGAGGAGGTGGTACAGTCTGATGCAAGCTATCCACAGGCCAGCTGCTATGGTCTGAAGTCGAGAAAGTGCCAGTGGCTGTTGTTGAAAAGTCTGGATGAACTCCACTCAAACATGCCGGAGCTGGTGGCTGGTATGAGCTTGTCCAAAGTGATGGAGGAAAACTACTCCTTTGGCATGAAATTGATGAGCTCTCTGAAAATGTAAAAGAACATATTTAAACTCCTTTTATTTTATTGTAAATATGTTAAAGAGGGAGTCCGTGTTAATCACCATGTTTTTGTATTTTAATTTTTTTACTTTAAGAGATGTATTCTTGCCCTATCCAATGCTGTTTTTATTTTTCCAATTTGATCGTCTGTTCAGGAGATACTGTATAGGCATTTGAACCATTATCTGTCCTGGAGTTTAAAATGAAGCTCTCCCCAGTGCCCACTGCAGTGTAAAGGTTATTCAACTCAGACGCCTGAGATTAAAATCATGATTTTTAACACACATCGGCTTTTAAGTGCAGGACATGCTCAGGGGACATACTGCCTGATTTGCAGTATCAATGAAAATACATCAGTATTTGCAAAAAGAAAATGAAGGTCCAAAATATTAGTATTGAAATAAAACATGAATAAAGCATTTATTTCAATAAAAACAACGAAGTATCTAACTCTGTGCACTTAGTTTATTAACAATAATTAAAGGGATCAAATACATAAACAAGCACAAAAGCTTTGAACCTCATTATCACCTTTTAAGCTGTATTGATTTCAGTCAAGTTACCTTTATGTTTTAATAAACATCAAAACCATGCCCTGTGTACAAATAGATAAAAGTCCTTTGCATGAAATTAGTTAGATCTTGAAACAATAAGTATGCCTTTTATAGGCAAAGCCAGAAGACAGGAGGCAAAATATACAAGAATGGACAAAATCTTCTACTACATAAAAGCCTGTTAAAGCATTTTTTCCTTGTTCGGGGCTCGGCTCGCTCATTTTTCTAATTATAAGTGAAATGTCAGCTATTTTAAGGCATATGTCCCATGGGAAGAGTATTTGATGTCTAAAATAGTATTTGCTTTGAGTTTATGTAACAGGGCCATAAACCTCAATAAGTAATATGTTATTGGTTTGCAATAAAGTAAATGTACTTAGACATATAACACATTCTACATTTGTGTTCAAGATCTTCACACATTTTTGCCTAAAACCAGTCAAACTCCCCAAATCACAAAAACAAATGCAAAAATATATACTGCTTTCATTGGGTACTAGCTCTGTTAAACCGCTACATTTAAAGGCACAATCCACACTTTTTTATTTATTATTTTATTTTTTTGCATAACCTGAACCGGGGGTTCCTCTGGAACAATCAGCAGTCCCCCGAACTTTGTGGCATCCCCAATTCTAGAGACACAACTTTGTTTCTCTATCAGGCACAAATATTTGCCTGGTGGACAAAAAACAGCAGCCAAGGTCCGCCTAGCCAATAGAAAACTGCTGTTGCGAGGTTCTATTGTGACCACACAGCCATATTTGTAGTTTTATTTGGGTTGGGGGGGGGGGGAGGGTCAATGGGGAGGGGGAATTGCTCTTGCAAATAAAAAATTGTGATGAATAATGCAATGACTCCACAGTTTCAGTGATCTTATAATAATACAATTCTCTGTTCTACTGAAAAATGCATAGAACTCTGCCAAAAGCAAAGGGTTAATAATCAAGAGTAGAATTATCTGAAGCTGACGGAACATGTAACTCTCCTATGTAAAATAGGGCTTGATATGATACTGAATATTTGTAGTGGTACTTACAGTAATAATAGAGAAGGCAATGAAGAATAATATGACTTGTGTTTACCTTTCCATAAAGAATTGGTTCCTATTTTGTTTTTTGAGGTATTCTCAGGATTGAAGCTACTGGTTTGGCTCAATGCCCTTGAAAAGTGTTCATCCACTACTGCCCCAATGTCTCCCTGAAAATATGTGAAGAGGACACAGCGAGAGTTCAGGTACTCCATCTCTGCAGGCTGTTCTTTCTCATCTTCTTCTTGTTTAGCTGGGACAGTAATTTCCAACGCTTCCTGCATCTTATTATATACAGCTATTTTCTTCTGTAAGAAAATACAGTTATGTTAAGAAGTTGTTATCGCAACCCCCACCATCACATTTGGCAATTCTGCTGCTACTGCATATTGTCTTAAAACATTAATTCATGCAAACAATGATTAGCATCATATACATGCAATGATGGGACAAAGCATGCTGTATGATACCTTATAAGACTGAACAAAAATGTATGCAGTAATACGCAGAGCACATAACTTGTATATGTGTAGTCAAAGCAAGAAAAGAAAGTGCAGCTTAGCAGTGATCCTAAAGAAAAATCCAACAGCTAACATAAAAAAATAAAACAAATGCAGACATCACAGAACATCTTGGCAGAACTCACTATAAGAATAGTTTCAATTCCATTCCAACACATCAAACTAGAATGTGCATGAAAATATATTGAGCATGGAACAGATTTAAAAATATTAACTTTTTATCACACTGTCACAAACGTAGACATCAAGGCATGCCACCGGTATGTATTTACATTCTGTATTGTAAAATCAGAAGAGCCAAACTACAGCATGGCAGAATGAAACTGGCTCTGTATACCTTAAGTGCCGAAGTGGCCTGCAATAAATTAGTTTCTTAGGCCCCTATTCAATATGCTGTGAAGTCACGTGAAGTGTTCAGCACGATTCAAATGAATGGGACTAAAACTTCTCCAGCACTGAGAAGACAGCCTCTCTGTCTATAATAATAAATATGAGCCTTCATCCCTCCACCTCCTTGCACTTGCATGCTAGCAATCGTTATATACAGAAGGTCTTGTGAAGTCCTGACATGCCTGAAGTGTAGTAATTCCATAATACTAGTGAAATATAACAGGTTGTAGCATACAGTACTTCAGATGTATCATGCTTGCACTATAGAAGTATTTTAAGAAATATAAATGTTATAAATGTTGTTCTAGAGTTCTAGATGAAAGTATAGTGTACAGAGCTTTGGAAACATCATAGGCAGTACACCCACTAAGGCCTCCAAGGTGAGGGTGAGGTATTATGTTTATTAATGGGTAATTATGTGTATTGGGGGAGGGGGTTGTTATGTGTATTGTGGGGATTAGTATGAGTATTGGGGAGATTGGGGGGTTATGTGTTTTGGGGAGGCTTAATGTGTATTGTGGGGATTAGTATGAGTATTGGGGAGATTGGGTGGTTATGTGTTTTGGGGAGGCTTAATGTGTATTGTGGGGATTAGTATGAGTATTGGGGAGATTGGGTGGTTATTATGTGTTTTGGGGAGGCTTAATGTGTATTGTGGGGATTAGTATGAGTATTGGGGAGATTGGGTGGTTATTATGTGTTTTGGGGAGGCTTAATGTGTATTGTGGGGATTAGTATGAGTATTGGGGAGATTGGGTGGTTATTATGTGTTTTGGGGAAGCTTAATGTGTATTGTGGGGATTAGTATGTGTATTGGGGAGATTGGGTGGTTATTATGTGTTTTGGGGAGGCTTAATGTGTATTGTTGGGATTAGTATGAGTATTGGGGAGATTGGGTGGTTATTATGTGTTTTGGGGAGGCTTAATGTGTATTGTGGGGATTAGTATGAGTATTGGGGAGATTGGGTGGTTATTATGTGTTTTGGGAGGCTTAATATGTATTGTGGGTGGTGGGGATATTGAGTGTGGAGTCCGGGGAGAGGCGGGGTATGAGATAAAGAAAGATGGGTGTGTGGGAGATAGAGGTGGGGGTTTGGGAGTGAAAGGTGGGAGTGTTGGGGGGGGAGAGAGAGGTGGGGGTGTGAGAGATAAGGGGGGCTGTGACACAGGGGTGGAGTGGACACGGACCAGTGGTCACTCTAGTCCTGGGCCCCGGGAAATCTGGCTGGGCATTGTTCCAGAAGTCTTGTGGTTTGTTCAGATGCAACTTTGCAAACCTAAGCCGTGCTGCCATGTTCTTTTTAGAGAGAAGAGGCTTTCTCCGGGCAACCCTTCCAAACAAACCATACTTGTTCAGTCTTTTTCTAATTGTACTGTCATGAACTTTAACATTTAACATGCTAACCGAGGCCTGTAGAGTCTGAGATGTAACTCTTGGGTTTTTTGCAATTTCTCGGAGAATTGCACGGTCTGACCTTGGGGTGAATTTGCTGGGACGTCCACTCCTGGGAAGATTCGCAACTGTCTTGAATGTTTTCCACTTTTGAATAATCTTTTGCACTGTAGAATGATGGACTTTAAATAGTTTGGATAAGGCCTTATAACCCTTCCCAGATGTATGGCAGCAACAATTGCTTCTCTAAGATCATTGCTGATGTCTTTCCTCCTTGGCATTGTGTTAACACACACCTGAATGCTCCAGACCAGCAAACTGCTAAAACTTCGGCTTCTATAGAGGTGGTCACACTTGCTGATGATCAATTAATCAAGGGCATTTGATTAGCAGGACCTGTCTGCTACTTAGCATCTTAATTTCTATGGAAGCAGTAAGGGTGTACTTAGTTTTTCACACATAGCTTCTCCATTTTGGCTTTATTTTTGTTAAATACATCATGACAGTGTGTAATATGTCATGTGTTGTTGTTCATCTGAGGTTGTATTTACCAAATTTCAAGACCTGCTAAGGAACAGATGATTGTTATTATGTCCTGATATGTAAAACCATAGAATTCAAAGAGAGTGCACTTTCTTTTTCACACATATCAGTATGTATATAAGAATATATATAAGTGCTGTAGCATTCATACTCTATTACAATAATATATATTGTATATTTAGGTCAAAATGGCAGCACATGTGTAAGGTGCCTCAGCAGAGGTAGTCGTGGTGCCCGGTAAAACAGATTAGATAAAGTCAGTATACTGTACACCACAAAATATTTGATTTGTTATATTCTATAGGTCTAAGTTAAAGGGGGTTATGCATCAAAGTGTCCAAGCAGCAAACCTGGAGCAAAAGACTGCTGCATCTTTAGCAGCTTTTTCCTTGATACATTTGGTGGAATGTTTTTGCTCTAGTTCTGCACACAGGAGACTCTGATACATAACCCCAATAGTATCTAAAGCCTTAGATAACAGATCTGAAAAACAGAAGATCAATCTTCACAAAATCTTCAGAAATTAGTCAATAATCTTTTCTAGCAAGAAGCAGTGTAGTGGCCTGCTAAGAAAATAGCCACAAATAGTTCTCAGCTGAATAAATGCACTGTTCTTTTTTTCTTTCTTCATGCGTCACTAAATAACAGTGAACCCTAATACATTAGCCAACATCTGGTGCAGTTGTTAAAGTATGGCCTTCCAAATGACCAAATATTTCAGTCATTTTCATAAAAAGATCAAATTCTTCACAATGCATGTGCTGAAGTTTGCTATGAGCAATAGTGGTACAACAGAAATTAGAAGAAAGAATTGTTTTACAATTTAACATTGTGCCTTACAGTGTATTCACTCATACATAATCTGGGACCAAAGTTTATGCTGAAAATGTCAAAAGGAAAATGCCTTCTCCCACACACATACTGTGAATGCTAAACATGTACATAATGTTTGATCACTGCAGTACAATAAACAAAAGATTGATTTGTAATTCTTTTTATCCATTTAAATATGTATTAGCACTTGCTTTTTTTTTTTTTTTTTACTTATTTTGTTTTTTGTTATAAAATAAGCAAGGTAAAACTTCAGATAAATAATGATTTGATTTTTTTTTGGTAATGCCACCAGTGTAAATATTCTGAAAACTCAGTTTCTATCAATGCATGGGGGATTCCTGCAGTAATCGTCCTCGGTTAGATATTTAGCAGTCGTCATTACTTCTAATAACGCGATGCATTGCTGGCATGATACTTGACAAGATATTTAATGCAGCTCTGTTGAAACAAATGGTAATGTGTGCGTCATTTTCTCAACGCAATGTGTCATGTTTGCGGACAAATAACGTCTGCTAAATGTGTAGCCAGGAGTGCAGGAACAATTGTTTGGGGAGGGGTGCTGTACATACAAAACCAGTAACATACACACATTACGATAACGTAAAAATGTATGCACCCAGGGGGGTTTGCAACTCCCCCGAACCCGTACTTCCAGTCCCCACGTGTTTTGCTATAATTCTTGTTATGTTTGAACAACAGACTTCCAGACCTACATTTGCTTAAATGATGACACAAAAATTAAAGTTTTAGTGAAAGTGTTGCATGGTTGGATGCTTTCACCTATGGTAATTACATCATATTTTGCTATGTGGGATGTAACCTTGAATCTCCTAGTAATGTGTTCAAGCATTGTTTGCAAGTATTTGTCAAACTAGTTTCGTAAATAATTTAGCAGGATACAAATATTTTTTTTGTGACATGACAACAGTTGTTCATTTGAAAAAAAGTTAGGATAGGGAGGAAAATTATCAAAAGTCACATAGGAAAAAGCCCCCACTATTAGATCTGAATGCAAAAACAAAATCAATTAAAACATTGTCAGCCTTTTGTACGGTGACAGAATTGGAATAAATGTCACAAGTCCACCCCCAAATCTGTGCAAACTTGATTTTTTTTACATGCAAAACTTTAAGAAACATGGGTGCACCGAAGCAAAAGTTATATACGATTACTAAATCCCTCCATATCGTAAAATCAATTCATATGCCAAATAATCACTTACAGTACGCTAATACAATGCCAAAACAGCTTTAGAATTACACTGCTGTTTTCTAAATCACTGGCAAGATGTTTTAAGGGACACTTCCCATGTAAAGAATGATCTTCATGCATAATAATGATAAAACTTTAAGGAATGCAACAACAACACAAAATGTATTCTCCAAAGACTCTATGTGGGCCAAGTTACTATTAGCCACACCTCACCCACGCACTGTGCATGCTCAGAAGCTGCTGTCAGCCTGCTAAGAATGTAACGATTATACTTACTGCCTCATACAGTTTCTAAATAAATATGTCATTATATCAAATGTACTTTGTTTTTATATGAGCTAATGGATGTTAATATATTTAAGGCAAACACATTATTTCTTAATACTTTTTAAATTCAATGTACCTTACAATAGCAGATATAACCTACTGCATTACTGCTTTTGTAGGACATATTACCCTTACACTGCATGTAAAATAATGCCTTACAGAAGATATTGTTGTGTCTTCAGGACAAAACATTCTGAAGAGTTTTACTCATTTACTAGTTTATATCTAACTGAATAAAGAAATGTGCTGTCAAGGCACAGATACATATTTCGCACAATAATAAATTGTTAGCCAAAGCAATATTCTGGTAAACAAGTTTTTTTATTTTATTTATTTACATAACATAACAGCAAAACATACATATTTTAGTAAAGGTTATATAACAAAAAGGCAACTGTAGTGATACAGGTGTAATATTACAATCTACTAAATACTGTATATTTACACAAAACCTAGATACATGCATGACAAGCTATTTACATGCAAATGTATGTACTATATACACAGACATACTGTACATACATACTGAATATGCCTATTTTCATGTACAAGTAGTATTTAATGTATTCTGTTTGGTATTAAATGAAAATTGTATTTGTCATTTAACAGAACTATTGCGTCAGACGAACAAATAAATGTACTTTATAAATCATCCATGGTGTCACCTGAATTTCATAGATCAGCAAGCATTGCCACAAAAAAAAATCAAAAATCCCTACTTCGGAAAAGTAGAAGTAGACACAACATGACAGACCCTATCAGACAGGTTGTTTTCAGATTTCTAGGTGATGCTGTGTCTGAGTCACATTCCATCACCCAGGAGGTTACACGTGGTCACAATTAACGGTTTTTCTATGTAACTTGCATTACGAGAGGCATTTCCAAAGTGTATTTTTACCCGGCAGCCTATAACCTCTGTCCTCTCCCTTACTTACTGTAGCTGCCAATGATTTTCTCACAGATTATTAGGACTCTGACAGTGCTGGATAGGGTAATGGTTACACTGACATATTAGGGGGGTCAGGGTTACTGTAAATTGAGGCTAAACAACTGTTTTTAATAAGGTTGAACAAATGCCCTTTTTGTACCTGGTTGCCTGTTAAATAAGGCCCCTAACTTTTAATTTAGTTTTTTCCACAGCAATCTATCTTTTTACTTACTGTATCTATTATTTTGCCTCACTTGAGTCAGTGATTTGGGGAGTTTTGATAGCAGAAATAAACAGGGGGTGCGGCATTTATTCCATTAGTGGCACATAAATCCACCAAGTCTGAGGTGGCATAAACCTCTATGGCTGCCAATCGTTGTAAAATATAACTTTAATTAGCAAATGCATTTTACACAGTAATAGGCATAACTTGCAAAAATGCACCTTTCTATGATTGATACAAAATACCACTGTGTTTACATATAGTCGAGAAAATATAGATCACTACTAGGTAATGTTGCTTTACCTTAGTGCCTTTACCGTTATAGGATAAATTACCCAAAGCACATTTAATTGCTAAAACTTTGCATGCATATCTACAGAAGCATGATCTACATACATGTACAATTATATGTACAAAATGTATGACTTTAATTATGCTTTGACAAAATGTACTGTATCACTATCTGTAACTACACATAAAGGACATACTATATATCCATTTCATATGTCTTGTTAACTGTTAGCTAGTACAGTGTTTTTCAACCAGGTTTGCTAGGAACCCTTGGGTTCCCTGGGCATCCCTAAAGGGTTCTCTGTAAATTTCAGGTCATTTGAAAATTGTACCAAATACAGAAGAATCTAGAATGCAACTGATCTCAGACGCGCTATAAGAGAGGGTTGGGGTTCCTCAGAATTTCCAAAAATAATTATAGGGCTCCTTAACCAAAAAAAAAAAAGAAAAGATTAGAAACCACTGATCTAGTCAAAGAATGGTGGTATCAGCTTTTTCTTGTTGCGTAACTTGTTTTGCCCAAGAATTGTCACAGCATTGCCCAATGTTAATAGAAACCCATTGTATTACTCTCCACTCAACCTACCACCTGTCTAAGGACTCAGCAAACACTGCCCTCACACAACAAAAATACATTTTCTAATCCTTGTAGTGTGTATTTATCACCACTGTAACTTTCATTATAATATAAGAATAGTGTGTTGCAATATGGTACTGTATTTCTTATTGTACAGTCTTAGTGGCCCTACTGTATATAACACAGGTATCAGTGTGGGAAAGTTTACGTAAAGGTCAAAGTGGCTTAAAGAAAGATTGGTACTTTGCCTGATAAAAAGGGATGTACATGTTACACACATTTGGGGCACATTTCTTCTTTGGACTGTAATTTAGAAATACAGTATTAAGGCAATATTCATGCTCTAAACATAAGAAGGGAGGTGATTCTAAAATAAATCCCCTTTTCTTTAAAAAAAAAGGGGGATTACAAATACAAAAGTTATTCTGGGTGTCAAAAAAACAAAACTAGTGCTACTCTACAAATATGCCACTTGGATTTCCAGCAGTGAAGGGTTTGCCAATAACTAATTAGACACACACATTACTTTTGCCCCATTGATGTTCAAAATCTAAATACTTATTACGGTACGTGAAAAAAAAGTGCATATTCTCATGACCTGATATGATTACTCGTTATGAGTATAATAGTAAATGATGATGTAGCCAGTGGGATCAGCATGTTGTGAAGGCACAACACTGGTGGGATAGAAAGTAAAAGCTCACCTGCTGGTTCTGGTGATGGTAATAGGCTGTGGTACAAGCTGCCGCTGTGCTAGGCAAATACTGGTGCATTCCATAAGTCTGGTGATGATACACAACATCCAGACAACTCATTGCAGGGCTCCCAATGAAGCAATGTCCTGTCCGTCTCTGAAGTGCCTTGATATGTTACAGTAGCACGCTGCCTATGTGCCTTGTGGATCGGATGCCGTCTGCTTTCCACTGCTGCATATTCCCCTGTCCTTGTCCTGTCAGCGATACTTATACTGTAGATCCCTGCACGGTCTCTACTTCATCGGTACCCTTTGAAGAAGCGGGATATGGAGACTAGCATACAGCCTGCAGATTAGCATGCACACACCGGGCGTGCCCGAGCCCGGCCAATAGGCAGATCAACTTCACAGATAGGGGAGGGCTGTTCAGCGCCTGCATTGCACTGGGCGGAGGCGGGAGCACTTTGTCTGTGGGTCTCATTGGTTTAAAGTTTGACACCGGGCTGCAAAGCCTCGCAGATTGGGTGCTGGGTGTTGAAGGCGGATGCAGAAGTCTGTGCGCGTTGTGTTGGGAGTCGTTGTGTTGGGAGTCGTTGTGTGTCTCAGTTGACAGTGGGAGTTTGATAAGACTTGTCAGACCGCTGGACACTGGATTGTAGAATGGGTATTAGAATCTGATAGTGGTGTCCCACTTACCTTGAGGAAACCAAAGTACCTTTTTTTCCCCTTATATTCTACTCACCTAAAACATAATAGGGGAAATCCCAACAACGCTTACTCTCCCTGAGATAGCACAATCCCCGAGATAGCACAATCCCTCTAAATTTTGGACTGCAGCTCAGCGACCATTTTAGTTCAATGCCGTTTTTGCATCACTTCTGCCCTGCAGTTTTTGCACCACTTCTCTCCTGTAGTTTTTGCATCACTTCTCCCCTGCACTTTTTGCATCACTTCTCCCCTGCACTTTTTGCATCACTTCTCCCCTGCACTTTTTGCATCACTTCTCCCCTGCACTTTTTGCATCACTTCTCCCCTGCACGTTTTGCATCACTTCTCCCCAGCACTTTTTGCATCACTTCTCCCCTGCACTTTTTGCATCACTTCTCCCCTGCACTTTTTGCATCACTTCTCCCCTGCATGTTTTGCATCACTTCTCCCCTGCACTTTTTGCATCACTTCTCCCCTGCACTTTTTGCATCACTTCTCCCCTGCACTTTTTGCATCACTTCTGTGCTTTGTTCGGGCAGCAGCTTTACTAGTTCTCTGGTGCTGTTACTAACAGGGAGGATAACGTGGGAGTGGAGGGGGAGTGGGGAACAGCGCACTAACTTTTAATACTAACAGGATTGAGGGGGAGATACTGTACAGCTGGCTGTATTCCTTTCTACCAAAGCACCAGCACCCCTCTCCCTTGGGATAGATGGATTAAGTGACTGCTATAATTGTGTTTGTGGACTTATCTAAGTGTTAGTGGCCAGTGTACAATATGTGTTCCTCTCTTGGTGTCAGGTATGTCTTTCTCGGTGTACGTGTATATATTATGGAAGTGTGTTTTTGTGTAACGGCATAGGTTTACGTTAACTGCAATTTGCAGTAACAGCCTTGATCTGCAGGAGTCCATTAGTTTGTGTCCAAAATATAGAGATGGGGGGCATCTCAGGCTGCTAAAAAAAATTGGGGGACTAACCGCTAAGGTAACAAAGGGATTAAACCCCCCTCATGCTATCCCCCCTCCTTGAGGCCTAACTACTCTTCCAGGGGCAACTACCCCATCACATATGCCCTTTACAACCCCCAATAAAATACTCCCACCACCACTACCACACACAGTAATGAGCAATAGCCCTATTAGCCAGATCTAGCTAATAGCGCTTTTGCCCATTGAGAAGCATAAACAATACACATTACAAAATACAATAAAAAACACATTACAATAAAATCAATTGGCACCCTAAACTAAATAAAAGTAGTGCTTTCCCCTGTCATAATGAAGGCCATCCTTGTCGTCCTCAGTGGCACCAACATCCAATAAAGGGCCGGTGCCCAACCATTAAAACATTATCTACTAGCCAATAACCCCTTAATTACCTTTGCGGAAACCCATGACTAGGTGACCACTTTGGATACTAAGCGGTTAGTTAATATGTAGTTTAAAGTGTTGTCTTAAATATTTTATCATCTGTCCATGTTGGTTTAGCTTTATCTTGCCTACAGTATGTATGTAATGGCCATTATACACTTAGGCAAAATAGGGCTAATGCCAGCCTTGAGTAGGTGAAAAAAAAGCATTTTTTGGGGGGGGCCTAAGCCCGGTCTTGATAAATATTGGGACTTGATGACTATCACCAAAATGACAAATGTTGCAGAATTTAGTCATTTTTGGTTCAGGTCCCGTTCCTCTGACATCCGGGATGCGCAGGGCCGAGGAGCCACCCATAAGGACAGGAGATCCCGATCTACCTGTGGGCACCCAATATCAGATACTTAGGCCAAGAAACCCATTGTCACCCTCTCTCTACATGAAAATGGCCTTCGATCTGGTCTGTGGGAGTACGCCAGTATTCGGAATCGGCACGGCCCCTGGTGTTGGGGAGCAATCCAGCAGGGTCTGAAGGACTAAGCTGTAGCCCCTCCCTTTTCCTGCACCAGGTCCCAGAGTCCATGAAACCACATGCTCTACCTTCCCCTCCCTCTGAGGGAGAGAAGCCTAGAGATACGGTAGGGAAAGAGCCACTGGTTGGTGAGGCGCATTGGTTGTTAGTCTTCTGGATCTGCAGGTCTTTATGGCAGTGGAAGGGTTAATGGGTGACTATTCTGGTTCAGCAGGTCTCTGGCCGTAAAGGTGTAAATGACACAGTTTTATGGTTCTAGAAAATCCCTGCTCCTTCCAACCCTATGAACTTGCAGTGAGTAGGGTTGCCAGACGTCCCGTATATACTGGATTGGCCCTTATTTCATTGAGTTGTCCTGGAAAGGTCTGTCAGGACACATAATTGTCCCGTATTTTGTCCTTGGCATGAAATGGCTGAATTTAAAATGACTATATGGAAATCAGTCATAAAAACATAATAGATTTCTACTTGAGTGTAATAGTCAAATTTTCCAATAGATGTCGCCTAACTAAGTTAATAAAATAATCAAGTTAGGACACTGCCTGGACATCTCATAATTCCATGACACCCACCCCTATAGGCGTTACTCTTTCTCCCACCGCTGCATGTTAGTCCAGTGCATGATTTTCTCTGCCATGGCAAGAGCAGAGATAATGAAAACAGTGGTCAAGCGGGGATACCATTCAGCTTGAAGCATTTGCAAATCATTCACCATTGTTCAAAGCTGTTTGCCCAATTGTTTTAAATTGTTGTACATTTTCTATATATTTAAGCACAGTTCCTCTACTCGGAATTATATATATATATTTTTTTTGTAACTTAAATTTGTATTCAAAAAAGTTCAGATACACTTATGACAAAGCATTAACATTTGCATAACATTCATATCTCTTGAAATCATCTGTAATATCTAAAACTGTTGATAGTGATAGTGGGACATAACCACATGAAACGAGACAGGACATGACAAGACAACATATAACTAGACAGTTGTGTCTTTACATGTCCCAACATAATCCAACACATAGTGGGAAAAGGGGGAGGGGGGCTGCGGGGGGACGAGGAGGATCTGTAATAAGGTAGGACCTGTGAATATAGGGGGTAAGGGGGTTAGTTGCACCCGGCAGATCCTCTAGAACCTGTACTACTATATGTCGACTTTCCTCCCACACCACCGGCAGATGTAGATGATCCTTAGTGCCCTGCGCTGTGGAGTCTTGGCAAGGGTAAGGGCAACTCCCCTATCTAGTCACACCAGTCAAAGGAGAACGCATCTAGAGCTATCATAGCCAAATCGTGGCACGCTCCACCCCTTGGATGTCTGTCTGGGCCAGCCAAGGCAGCCAGACTTTTAGAAAATTGATGCCAGTGTCATTAACAAGACTAGTTAATTTCTCCATCTGGCAGACAAACCAAATCCTGTTCCGAATCTTGGGGATTGAAGGCATCTCATTGAGTTTCCATATTGCTGCAATCTCGCACCGGGTCGCTAGGGCAAAATGCCCAATTAGTTTATTGCTTGCTTTTGGCAAACCCGCCAGTGGCCTGTTCAATAAGAACAGGCACGGGTCCGGGGGAATTGGGAGGCCCAAGATCCTCTGTATCCAATCTCTGATTTCTTCCCATAACGGGGCGATCCGTGGGCAGGATCACAGCATATGTAACAGGTCGGCTGACTCTCCGCACTGTCGAGGGCACAGTGGGGAGAGTCCCGGCACATACCTAGATAATTGTAGTGGGGTGTGGTACCATCTCATTAGGAAAAAAGAAGAATGTAGTATTAAAAGGCGCCGGCAGGTAAAGGATATATCCACCAACAGGAAGAACCGAAATGGATTCCAGGCTGTAGAGATGTGCTTAAAAGAAATATAAAAAAACACAAAACATAGTGTAATACTGTAAATGTAAGAGACAAACAACATATATTATACACAACTACTAAATTAATATATATCAGCTGAGATCATAGGTGATAAGGATTGTAAAAAACATTTAATAAAACTGATTAAAAACACTGGACATAAAAAACATATACAAATAATTACTATTTATTAATAGACAATTAAAATGTGTTTATTGCAGCAATAATGTGAACCAAAGTAATTAAAATTGTTAAATTAAAAACGGAGAGGTTAACTGTGTACCCAATAGAAACTGACAGTGTAGGTCAAAACCACTATTATCAATTAGAGTGTCCCACAACTATATAATTATACTAGAGGTGGTAGTGATTTGGCTACAATTTAATGTCGTTTGAAAACCCCCCGATGAAGCCACTACAGGTGAAACATATGTAGGGCAAGCTAAGCGTTACCACCTAGTACGCTGGCTATATCGGAGAGGTCTGTTGCCTATTCCTTTCAGAGTGTTTCGGAGACTTCATTAGGAAGCACAACACTCTGACTACTCCTCAATCTTTGCATGGTTCGTGGTTCATAGTACAAGACACATACTTTGTGATCTTGCGACAACTGCTATTGCTCACCATGACAGACCCACAGGCTCACTAAATTTTGAACCTGACGGTCTGGCACAAATGTGTATGTATACCTGATTTATTACTGTATCCACTTGGCAATTCGACCGTACACATCATTTCAGGTTACACCCTTCACTACCATCTAGGAGTAGTTTTCAAACGACATTAAATTGTAGCCAAATCACTACCACCTCTAGTATAATTATATAGTTGTGGGACACTCTAATTGATAATAGTGGTTTTGACCTACACTGTCAGTTTCTATTGGGTACACAGTTAACCTCTCCGTTTTTAATTTAACAATTTTAATTACTTTGGTTCACATTATTGCTGCAATAAACACATTTTAATTGTCTATTAATAAATAGTAAGTTTTAACATAGGTATAGGTGATCTCTTGTGCGGCGTATAGGGAGCTTTTCTTTATCTTTCTGATCAACATTAACCCCTTCCCTGCCAGCACCACCTACGTACTTTATTGCAGTTTTTATTCCTATATCACACAGGTTATAATATTTGGGTCTTCCCTCCTTTCACATTAGTATAGTGCAAGGTGCACACATTATGACCTTTTGGTCATTCCACCCCCCTTCTATACAAATAATTATAAACAAATATAATCATATATTTGGACAATCGATATGGGACCGGTATTCAGCAACACCAGATGAACTGCCCACTCACCGGACGAAAGATAAAAGCAAGCGGTGGATATATCTGAGAGTATCCCCTCTCTTTTCAGCTCACACAGCTACTGCACCGGATCAGGGCCAGGAAGATGGTTGCACACGCCAGCCTGCGTGTGTTCACTCTCCCTTGGCGCTCATTTCTCCTTGCAGCTGGTGGCAGATTCACCGCAGCAGATTCGTGCTGATCTTGTGATAAGTTTGAGCTGATAACAATGATAACAACGACGAGAGAAAGGACCCCAAGGAGAGCACTCACACACTCAATATGACAAGTGTACACGTGGACGATGTGGTGTAGTGCCGAGACGAATCAGCTGTTCATCAGCTCAAACTTATAACAATATAAAATCTATAACAATAATAGAATGTCATCAGCATATAAGGCTGCCTTATGGGATTGCGAGCATATGTCTACACCTGCTATGTCTGGACAGCTACGGATCAGAGCTGCTAGTGGTTCAATACAGAGGGCAAACAGGAGGGGAGATAACGGGCACCCCTGTCTCGTGCCACTTTTAATTTGGAATTGGACAGATGGGAAGCCCTGATGTACGACCCTAGCAGATGGGCCTGAGTAAAGCCACATAATCGCACCACTCACCCGATCTCCAAAGCCAAAAGCCCTGAGCGTCTCTTTTAGGTATGGCCAGTCAATCCTGTCGAAAGCTTTTTCTGCGTCCAGACTTAACATCATATTTTGCGATTTTGTTTTATTAGCCAGTTCTATCAGATCAATAATCCGTCGGGTGTTATCCGCCGCCTGTCTACCTTTAATAAAGCCGACTTGATCTGGGTGTATCAGTCTGGGCAGGATTTGACTTAATCTGTTGGCCAGTAGTTTGGCGTAAATTTTAATGTCCGTGTTTATCAGGGAAATTGGCCGATAACTTTTACAATCTAGCGGATCCTTACCTGTTTTATGTATTAGTGATATAGACGCCCGAAGCATTTCACCGGGGATCGGAGCTCCCGCCAAGATAGCGTTGTACATGCGGAGCAGCCTAGGAGCTAATACTTTGCTAAATTTTTTGTAATATAGCCCCGAAAAGCCATCTGGCCCGGGGGCCTTGGAAGGCTTTAACTCTTTTATGGCCGTAGCTAATTCCTCGATAGTAAATTCAGCCCCCAGGATCTCTCTGTCAGTCTCCGTAACCTTCACTAGGTTCGAGCGTGCAAGGAAATCTCCTAAATTCTTACTCGTTTTGGTGGTGTGTGCCACTTTCTCTCCATTGTAAAGAGATTCATAGAATTTGCTGAATACATCAACTATAATTTTGGGATTGGCCGAGGTGGAGCCGGACTTTAATCTAATCTCATGAATATTATAGTTGGCCTGTCTGTTGCGCAATAATGTGGCAAGCATCGTATCCGGCATGTTAGCTTTCTCGTAAAATTTCCTCCTAGACCAACACAGTAAGTTGTCTGCTCTGGATGTTAAGAGCATGTTTAATTCAATCTTAATATTCTTCAGTTCCTGTAGGACCTGCTGATCTGGACGTTTTTTTGTGTCTCTTGGAGAGGGAGCTTAATTTAGACTGAAGGGTGACAATTTTAGCATCCCGCTCCCTCTTGCGTCTCGCTGCAACACTAATCAACGTACCTCTAAGGGTCGCCTTGTGTGCCTCCCAGAGGACTAGCTGAGATTCCACAGAGCCAGCGTTGATTTAAAAAAATTGGCCTATTTCCTTGCCAATGTGTTTGCAGACATCAGGTATTTTTAAAAGCGATTCGTTGATTTTCCAGTTTGCTCTGAGCCTATTATATTTGATCTGGTTGCACCTTAGCTCAATGGGTGCATGGTCTGACCATGAAATATCATGGACTTCCGCTCGGGAGACCAAAGGGACCAGTCTACTAGAGACAAATAAGTAGTCGATTCTACTGTATGTATTGTGGGGATGTGAGTAAAATGTATAATCTCTTTCAAGTGGGTGTAAACTCTCTCCAGATGTCTGATAGGTGACTTTTCCGGAGACCGGAGTTCAGAGAGGATAACACCTTCTTACTGCTTGCTCTGCATGCGCCCGATCTATCTAGCATAGGTTGAAGGGCAATATTTAAGTCCCCTGCTACTACTATATGACCATGAGCCAGGCTGTTCAGTGATTTAAAGAAATTTTCAAAATTTTTTGCGTCTTGCTCACAGGGAGCGTATATGGCAGCAAGCATAATAGGTTGCTCGTGGATGGAACTGGTCAAAATAATATATCGGCCTTCTTTGTCCCTCTTTATTGCTTTAGCTATGAAAGAAGTCGTATTATGAAATAGTATAGCAATACCCTTCTTCTTTTCAGGGGCCGAGGCGAGATTGAACTGAGTGTAGTGTTTGTCCATGTAACGGGGCGCACATCTAGTAGTGTGTCTCTTGTAGCATGAAGACATCAGCCCCCATTTTCTTATATTCAGTGAATGCAAGTTTGCGCTTGACGGGGCTATTGAAGCCTTTCACGTTTTGTGATATAATGTTAAGAGCCATTTACAACTAACAGTTGTGGGGTGCGGAGCATGAACGAGTGCCTTACCCCTACCTCAGCAGCAGGAAGTCTGTCGACGGGATTATCAGGCGGTGTGCAGATTGAGGTTCCACCGGATCCGAGGATGGAAGGGGGGAGGAGGGGAGAGGAGAAGGGCACGTGTGGAGACCAGGGTGGGGGAAGGCGGGGGTGAGGAAACGGGAGGATGAGTAAACATAAAAAACATACAAAACACAAAGACAACAGCATCAAAGTCAAAGATATAACACAGTTAACATATACACTCCAAAGGATCCAGCTCGGGTTGACCCGGGTAGGATCCTTGCGCCCACATGGAAGGTCATGCAGATCGCCCAAAAACCTGGGGTGATCCGTGTTCAAAAGAACAGACATCCCGGGGACTTGTAAGCGACCCATTCTAGAAGTATGAGTCGAAGTTGGAGACGCCTGCTGCGGGGGTAGACCCTGCCAGCGCAGCCTGAAACAATTTAACGTATCTTATAACGACGTAACTTATAGTTGCAATGTATATAGAGAAAACCTAGACTTAAACAGTGTAAATAGTGTAAAACTAACCTCCAGGTGAGACCCCAACTGCCAGCTCTCTCCTCCTTGGAGGGAGGACGGCCCCTATCCTTCATGAATTTAGACCGTCTATCAGTTTATTGGTCCTAGGACATTTGCTACAAAGCCCCCTGTACAGATCTAACTCCCTGTGCACAAGTACAGCTGATTATATAATTATACATTGACAGGAAGTCTATATATTTACAGGTAAGTCTATCTGTAAGTCTATGCACCTAGACCTAATAGATATAATAGCGAGTCAGTATCTTATGTGTACGAACTTGTGAGGATGACAATTTGTGTGTCCTATCCGCACCATCTTGCCATCTTTACATGTAACCTCTGATTATGACTTAAGCTTTGTCCAAAACTAAAGTGTCTGCGAGCCTCGTGTATGGCGGGTAATCCCCTATCCCTATGAAACCCCTCTCCCCTCTTGCCTCTACCCTGTCCCCTACTCTCCGGTCAGTGGGGTGCTCCTATATCCGTGAGGGGGGCAATGAACCCAGAAGATGAGGTCTCGGAAGTTCGGGCCCCCATTGCACAATCTTATTCTAGTCCCCCCCTCTGGGCTACCCCCCCTATCAATAACTACCGCTCTACCTAAACTAACCCTGGACCTATGCCGTGTTCCCCTTCCTGAGCATCCGACTGAGCTTTATTCATCCTCAAATCATTGGTACACTCTCCCGCCCCCCATCCCCGCTCGTTTCGAGGACCCGAACATTACGGGGTCGCAGGCACGCGCCAGAGTGGTCCGCGGGGGCCTCCAGGAACTGTCTCTTCCTCCTTCGACGCCATTGAGCTGCCTCCACCCCTTCCCCCCCCACTACAGCCGCCCAGCGCGACCCACGTCATCAGGAGGCGCCAGCAGACAGGGCCACATGATTTGTCGATCGGAGGCGTGGTATCCGTCCCCGCACTTTTCTCTGAGGGTTCCCGCTCAAAGCAGAGGGAAGATGGCTGCAGTTCTATGTTTGCAGGCAGATCAGTACGGAGAGTGATGCGGCCACCACTAGAGGGCGCTCCAGGATCACAAGAATTCTGCTAGGGACCGCAGGGAAGACGCCTTTAAGCAGGCCAACTTGCACGGGGAAGTTCCGCCTCCCCGGAACCTCCTATCCGGTCTGAGGGCTGGTGCTGGGGCTTCATCGTAGCAGTTCATTTCCTAGGGTTGGAGGGAGCAGAAGCGGATCCAGTTCTGCTCCAAGAGGTTGATGGAGCTTCCCCTTCTCTGGGGAACCGTGGTGGGAGCCCTGAGGGGGCTGCCCCAGCCCCAGCTTGCGGAGAAAAGCCTCTCCATCTTCGGGTCTGCGTAGGGTAAGTGCCATACCATCCCACTCGGAATTATATTTTACTTGAAAATATCACCACTCTATTCTTGTCAAAATTATTATCCAGATATGGATAATAGGGATTTTGCTCATTACTGTACTGTATGTGATGGAGGGGGGCGGGGGGATTTGTTTGGGATAGAGGGGGTGGGTAATAGTGTGCCCATTCATTCATTGCCATTCGATGATATTGCTCCCATTGAAGGCATAGGTAACCACACTGGCAATCAATGGGTGTATTGGCTAGTATTGGTGTTTGTATTGTATTTTAATGTTTATTGGGGGTAGAGGGGGTGGGTAAAGGTTAGATTTGGCCGCGGTGGGTGTTTATGCCTACTGGGTGAGTAGCGGGAGGGGTTAACCCCTTCATTACCTTAGCGGTAGTATCCACTAAGGCACGGGTGCGCAAAGTTTTCTTCCTGCGCCCCCCTGCCTGGTCTTCCCCCCTGCTCGCACGCCTGCATGGCTCAGCGTCAAATTGCAACGTGACGTCACCTGACCCCACGGCGTCATTTGACGTCGATTCCCATAACGATACGTCACTGTAGGGGAGATTTACAGAGGCCTAACGTGATCCCCAGCATTTAATTTAAATGCCTTCGGGGAAGCGTGGGGCCTCTGTAATGGCCACAACCCCCAGTTTGCGCACCCCTGCACCAAGGTAATGAAGGGTTTAGCGCCTCCCGCAACGCTCCCGGTATGCCTAAACACCCACCACAGACCAAATACTACCTTTACCCACCCCCTCTACCTCCAATAAAATGGGCATTGGTATTTAACCCCTGTTACGGGAGACCAGGTTTTCTTAACACCTTTTATTACGGGATCATTGATTGAGCAACACAAGATGGTAAAATAAATGGTAATTTATTTCTCGTAGAAGACAGACACACAAAGTTACACAATTCAAGTTCAAGTTAAACACACTTACTCGGAACAGGGCTAACGAATAAATCCGTTTTCGGAATGAAATTCCTTAAGATGACCTTTTTAGAGCACTTCCCAATGACCGGTAGTTACTCCCAAAAGTCCTGAAACTGTTTTCGGCATGCAATGCCAGACGCAACCGCTATGTTCTAAAAAGCAAAACTTTTCTGACTTGAACATCTTTGAAGCCGGCTCGTGTCTATTCAGTTCTGAGCATCTTTGAATTTGCCTCTGTTGGTTTGGTGTTTGGAATATGCGCTTCTCATTGGCTGCAAGCTCTCTTAAGGCTTTCAGGCTTTCATTCGCTAACCTGAACAGCCTATCAGAGCGTGGAAATTCTCCTGCCAGCCAATCACCAATTTGCTGGGTTGTAAAGCCGGGATGGCTCCTTTTCTCAGTCTGCAAAAGGGGCATGTGCCAACCTGGCACCTCTGCCTCTTTGCATACTGAGCCCACCCACTGTCCATGCTCCATAGAGTCTGGGGTTGGGCAAATGGTTGCCGGATAGCCTTTTTTTAGCCCAGGATGTGGGTACTCACGCAGAACTGCAGTACCCCTCCTGTTCTAACACCTTGGCATCCCTGAGGCTTTCAAGTTTGGACTCCGCACAGACACAGAGGCAGCAAGCTTAGTTGGTTACTTAGAAAATCCCTCAGTTCATATACAGGTTATCAATACATATACACATTAAACTATAACCATTAAATAAAATATATTGTGTTCTGTTTCTGTGTATTAAAAGTTATGAGTTTCTATTCTGGTGTCAGGGATGGAGTGAGTGTATATATTCCCTACAATCACTAGCCTCATTCTTGGCACACATGAGAAAATAGCTTTTAAAACTTTTAGACACTTTAATACCTGTTCAGCTTTATAACCTAGCTGGAGCATCCCCTGAAGCCCTACACTAGGCTCAGTGTATCTGGGTATCAGGGTATCGCAACTATATTGGGGAACCCCTGCTACACTAGGGTTTCTGTGAATAGCTGCAGATGTAGTTTAACCCCTTCATACCCATTTACCTTGTCTGGATGATGCTGCAGCAGGGATCCTGGCGGTGAGTCGTAATAACACTTCCAGAATCAGAGTTTGGCAGAGTAATGTGCTTTACTGTATACGAGAATCTCACTCAATCCCCGGATACAACTTTTGGGGTATCCCATAACTTTGGAACCCCGACACATAACCACATTCTGTAAAGACTTTCTCAGACAAACCCACCCTGAAACTTACAGCCTAGAAATCTCCCGATCCCAGCACCTCAGTAAAGGCAAAAGTCACATAAATCTTTATTGTCGCAAAATTAGTATACATTTGCATTAATACATTTTCGACACCTGGGTCCCAGAGCTGACACTCTAAGGGGGCAATGCACTAAGCTTCACGCTTTTGCGCCCGATTGGAAAAATTTTGCTCGGCCGTTAAAAAGTGAAGCCAAAGGCGCGATTCACTAAGAAGTTCAGGGCATTTTGTTCCGGCTGAGCAAAAATATGCCAGATTGCGCAAGCTGCTTTTCCCCCCTCTGCTATCGCTTAAGGTTCTACAGCGCGATAGGTGATAGAAGAAAAGCAGCCTGTAAGAACTGCATGGAGACACTGCGGCTCCATGCACGGCTCTTACAGGCGATCGTACTTGTCATGATACTTGTACTTGTATCTCATGAAGTAGGGGGACCCCGATACTGAAACCAACGCGGTTCAGCTGAGGAGACCCCCTGCTCATGTACACTAGTATCAAAACACACATAACAATAAACAATAATTCATTACCGTAGTGGATATCCGCTATGGTAATGAAGCTGTTTTAATATCATTTTTATTAATAGTGTGCGGGAGCAGGGGGTCTCCCGAGCTGAACCGCATTGATCTCAGTCTCGGGGACCCCCCGCTTCCCTTGTTACAAGCCTAGATATGGGGTGCCAGTATCCCATTGATTACATGTCACACGTCACGAGACGTGGACACAATAAAAATGGCGGCGACACTGGCATCTGATGCCCCATAACTCAGCTCAGGAGACCCCATGCTCCCACACACTATTACAAAATTGTTTATTGTTATGTGTGTTTTGATACTAGTGTACCATGTGACGCCGGCTTCGTGACGTCATCTTAAAGGCAAATGAAGCACAGCCATTCTGATTGGCTGGCATCATTCCCTTTAAGTGACGTCATTTAAAAAAATAATTAAAGTCGACACATGGTTTTAACAGCCAATCAGGTGGCTGTTAACCATTTTGAGGCTAAATGTGACGTCACAAGCCCTATTTAAGGCCGTGACACCTCATTTGAGCCCAAGAAGACGACGAGACAACATCGTTTGGGATCGTTTGGGATCTACCATGGGGCTTTTTGGATTGACAGATGAAGATAGAAGAAATGGTGATAGATGAAGATAGAAGAAGGTGATTAAAGAAAGAAAAAAGAAGATTTGGGTACGTGATCCGGATCTTCATGGCGGATGGCATTGGATGCTGTTGGAGGCCTTCAAGGTACGTGAGCTTCCTGTTACCTCGGGAGTCAGAGGGCCACCGCTTCTACTGGTAAGTAATATATTGAATGTTTGTAAATGTCTTTTTTAACAGTTTTTAACATTGGATGTGTTTTTTGATTTTTTGGGGGAGGCACATTGACTGATAATATATTAATTTGTACCACTTTAGGGTACAGATTAATACATTATTATGACAATATTTGGGGGGCATTTCTGGCTTGGTATTGCTGTTGTTTTTTTTAATTACAGTTTATTATGTGGATGTCATTGTTTGTTTTTTTCTTGCTTGATGGAAATCAAATGTTTGCGATTGTTTTCGTTTTTACTTAATGTTGTATTATGTTAGCTAATGCGTTTAATGGTTATTTCAGATATTGTTTGAATTTATTTCTTTGTAGTTTAATGTTTCAATTAATTCATTAATGTTGTAGAAATTAATTGGTTTCATTGGTTACTGTTTAAAATAATTCCGAGTTGTTTTAGGAATTAATTGTTTGGATTGGTTAATGGTTTAATTAATTCATTGTTGATGTTGTTATTGCTTGTATACATTGGATTAGCTGGCTACTGTTTTTATTTAGTGAAGTATGTTTTTTTGGAGTTATGTTTTATTATTGTGTGTCTGGTGCATTAATATATTGTAATTAGGGTGCCCATTGAGTGCTATAGTGGCTTATCATGCCCATATTATTATTATATGGGTATGATGTACCACTATAACTCAATGGGTACAGGGTGGGTATAGTCAGTCCGGGGTGGGTGCTTAGGCCTCCAGGGTGGGTGAAGGGGGTATTAGCCCTAAGTATAAGTGTCTAGACCTTGCGGGTGGGTAGCGGTTGGGTTAACCCCTTTATTACCTTAGCGGTATTAACCGCTAAGGTAATGAAGGGGTTAAGCCCCCCCCCGCAACACCCCCGCAAGGCCTAAACAGCCACTAAGGGCCAAATTCCCCCTTCACCCACCCTCGCTAGCCACAGTAAGCCTGGCACGGGTGTTTAACCCCTTCATTACCTTAGTGGTTAGCCGCTAAGGTAATAAAGTTGCTGTAAATGCATTTTTCCTGCATCGGATGCATGCCAGGGAGCTCCGGTGCTGGTATTAATGGCTATCAGCTCCGGAGACCCCCGGCATCAATCCGAGGCAGGAAAAAGGCCTGATTTTTTCTAAGTCCCCACTTATCGCAGCTCATCGACGCATCTCTCCACCAATCTGCCAAAATTTTGAGGCGTATTGGATTGGGGAGAAGATCACCTTTTTAGGGCTGCGATAGGCGAATCGCGGCTACTAGAATCGCGCGAGTTTATGATCATTCCGAAAATGGTTGATAAGTGGCTTATCGCCCCTCATTCAGCGATTTTATTTTGGTCATAAGATTTTGCGGCGATACAGGCAGTTATCGGCCACTTATCGAGGCTTACTGAATACGAGCAGGCATTTTGGCCGATACGTGGTCGATAAGTGCCTTATCGATGCTTACAGAATGTAAGAATGTAATAGAAGGCCCTATGTATCTTGTGATATTGTCTGTCCTGTAAGTTGGCTTGGATCGGTCCCACGATCAGAGATAACTGATGTATGTCTTTAAGTTAAGGTAAAGTAATTCTGGTAGAAGTCGCAATTATTATTTTTAAAGGGAATTCTGTCATGATGTAGCAGGTTCCAGATTTTAGATTTATTTTTTCTTCTTTTATATTCATATCCTCCCGTTTTACCCCATGTGGGTTCATCCCACATTGGTTTTAACCCTTTAGAGTCCGTCTTGCAATGTAATACAAGTATGTAGCCGGTGTTGGAAATGAGACTGGCACTCAAGGAGTTAAGCACTAGGGGTATAAATAATAGACTAGATAGGAGGTAGCTCCAATCACCCCTGAGGAAGTAACGACCCCGTTACGAAATGCGTTGGGAGGGAGGAGCTTGTTCGGTAGCCAGCAGTCAGCTGTTGTGCCGATAGGAACCCAGCAGTGACGGAGAATCGGAGGCGTGCACCACTCGCGGCCGCGAGGTGATAGAGACGCTGACAAAGTTCACTGCCGGTAGCTGGGATCACATGTAGCGGACGGCATTCTTGTTATGTATTATGAGACACACCACCATGTGATTGTGCATTCCATCTATTGATTTTATATGTTTTAATAAATTAGTGGTACAGTACTGCACTATAGTGTTTTTTCCTCCTTGTACCTGGCTGAACCACACGGAGCACTGTGAGAGTGATCAAGGAAGTCCAGCCCAGCTGATCCGCAGCTGGAGGTAAACCAGTGGGGGAGGAATATCCTTACAATCGGGAGAGCAGAGGTGTTCCAGCCAAAGAGAGGTCTGGAAAGGCAGAAGGAGCAGGACGGAGCCCCAAAGCACAGATTCTATTCAACGCCTGTTACAAGATAGCATCTTGTAAGTAGATTTATTTAATCTGCAGGGCGAGTATGGGGATTATCCTTGGTACTGCGCAATGGTTTGTTCTGTTTATATTTTTCTCTAGGAGGACAATCAAGTGACCTTCCGAGAGAGCCAAACGATCAGTTATTAACAATTTCTGGCCCCTATGTGGACATTGGTCATGGACATTCAAGGACTGGTATTTATATATACCTTATATGAGCCGGGGATTGCTGTATTCCTTCAAACATTTACAGACTGCCCGCTGTACCAATTAATGTTTTGTTCACTTGGCTTTATCCTTTTCTCGTTTCCGGTTCAAAATAACTTACAGACTAGAAAAGAATAATGCAAAGCTGATGCTCTATCATGTAAAGATACACCGATGACTTTTCCAATTTCTTCAGAATGGGTTCTATCTTCTGCATAGGTATTGGATGGCCATCCTAGCAAGAATCGCGTAGGGTGAGACTGCGCAGAGAGAGTGAGAGATTTTAAACCAATGGGTCGCCGAAACATCGCGAGATAAGATTTTCCCCCTCTTCCCATGTATTTCTCCCCCCTCAGTCTTACTCCCTCTTCCTTACTCACCCCTCTTACTCTCCCCTCTCCATAAATTACCCAACTCTCACTAAATCCCCCCCGCTTCGCATGTATTTCTCTGCCCTGCGTGTCACTCTTACTCCCTCTTTTCCTCAGTCAGTCCCTCACCCTCTCTTACACTCCCTCTCTTCTCTCACTCACCCCCACCCTCCATCAATTACCCCACTCACTCAATCCCCCCACCTCTCACCCAATCCCCCCCACAAAATACATACCAAAAAAAACAACCACCCCAATACAAAAAAACTTTTCACCCCCCTAAATACATACTAAACTCCCTTCCTATCCCCAAATACTGTACATATAAAAAAAACTCCACACCCAAATGCATAGAAACTCGCCCACCCCCGTACATGCATATAAAAAAATGCACCACCCCCTCAATAATATAAAAAAGAGACCCACTCCCAATACATATAAACAATACACCCAGCCCCTCAATACATATAAAAATACACCTCCCCCAATACATATAAAAAGATACACCCTCCCAATACATATAAAAATACACCCCCAGAAACATAAAAAAATACAACCACCCCAATACATATAAAAAAAACACCCTGACCCCTCAACACATATAAAAATACACCCACCTCCCCAATACATATAAAAATACACCCGCCACCCCCAATACATATAAAAAATACCCCCAATACATATAAAAAAATATACCCACCCCCAACACATATCAAAATACACCCAACCCTCCAATACACATAAAATTTCACCCACCCCCTATACATATAATAATACACCCACCCCACAATACATATAAAAATACACCCATCCCAATATATATATATAAAAATGCTGCTGCCAGGTCCCCCCACTGCCCCCGGGCCCAGGACACTTGTCCTGGCTCTCCTCCCCTGTCAGTGGCCCTGTATATATAATATGAATAAGCATATATTTAAAATGTCTTCTTATGCACTTCTAAAGCATATGGATTTATGAATCTTTTCTAACATTTGACGAGTTGTTTTTGTATAATCATGCTTATTTTTCATTTTTTGTTTTTATAAAGGAGGCCAATAAAAAAGTATTTTTGGTACAAATGGGATTACTCCTTCCAGAGATTACCAATAATAAACAATAGAGAAAAGAAGACATCATTCTACTGACTACTACTCTGTCATACTGTATAATGTTCACCCTGCTATGAACATGAAATCTCCATGGCAGATAATTAACACCTCATACATAAACCTTGGCCCCTATTAGACGCACTTACCAGAACACCCTCCTACTGTCTCTGTACGTTCTTCCTACCAACCAATTCGTTTGTAAGCTCTTCGGAGCAGGGACTCCTTTTCCTAAATGGTACTTTTGTCTGAAGCACTTCTCCCCTTTATGTGTTTTTTTATATTATTTGTTATTTATATGATTGTCATGTGTATTACTTCTGTGAAGCGCTATGTACATTAATGGCCCAATATAAATAAAGACATACATACATATCCTATAGTTTACTAGTGTACAAAAAGGAAAGGTTTCCTATCCTCCTCAAATGTACAGATGTGGCAAGATTTACTTGTTCGGCACCGGGACTAGAGGCTTGGACTCCCTGCAGCGTGACCACTGCAGCACCATCTCTGGAGCCGCAGCGTTAAGCTTTTATAGCTGTGACTCCGAAGACTTTAAGTCTAGCTACATCGTGTATTATAAATAAAACATTTACTAAAGTACTGTATGACTGTTGTAATGTTCAAACAAATTAAAAGTATTTTATTGCAACATGCAGCATAAGCTACAGATCTTTATAATTAAATATTTGCCTCTGTCCATAAAACTTAATCTCAAAATCAATATTTTTAACTATATTCTGTGGGTGATTCGTTTACAGTCTGATTATTCTGAGTGAAAAGTGCATTTATTATGACCTTTTGAATCCAGTTTTGTATTATTTTCTCTTACATAAAGACTACTTTAATTTGAGTGTTTTATTTTCATTCTTAATGTACTCCATTTATATGTTTACCAGCCATCATATCTCTGGTAAGTCTACTTTGCTCGATGTTAAAAAAACAACAACCTTATAGGGCCTATTTTTATACCCTAATTGGGCTGTTGCTTGTTTCTTTTATTTTCTGTATTCACTGTTCAGAACAGCACCATGCAACACACTCCAACTGCAACAAGTTCAAGCTTTTAATAAAGTCAGAGGCACTTCTTCCTTGTCAGTGTAAGTGGACCAGGTACATTTTAAAATTGGCAGATATCTCTAATATCTCAGTCAAAGGTTTTAAGATATCTAGAAAGTGTAAAAGTTTGTGCAGATGAACCATACCTAGGTATGATTAGGGATGGATTACCCATTAGGAATAGTTGGCACATGCCTAGAGGGCCCCTCTCTACCACTGTTAACACCCTGCCTTCCCCTGTTAACCCCCATTCCCTCCCAAGTTCCTCCTCTGCCCTTTACCTCTTATCCCGTTTCTTCTCCAACCTTTTATTAACACTTTCACTACCAAAGAGGCAGCAGGGCATTGCAGAGAGATTTGATTCAAATCCTGTAACAAAAGGGTTAATCCGTTATTTGGCAAAGCCTTTCCATGTCTATGCACTCGGGAGGTCTCCAACTCTCCATAAGTATAGCATCCTCCGCGTCCCCAGACTGATTCCCCTGGTTCTCATGCAAATTGATGCTACTAGACTGTCTCAAATGTAGTGGCTCTGAATATGCTCTTCTGGCCTCTTCCTCTACTGCTGCTTAAAGGGCCACTATCTCTACACCTGTACTACCCATCCGGGAGACACTAAATGCCACTGGTTCTTCCTAAAGTGCGGCCAACTCGACGCTCTATGCCTGTGCACCTTTCATGGTGTCATGCTACCGTTTCTACTCAGGCATTCATTGACTCGAGAGCAACTGGGAACTTCATTGACCATGCCTTTGGGCAGTGCCACACAACTCCGCTTCGATGGAGGGTGGATAAGCCGGTGGTAGAGGCCTTCGGTAGGACAGCTTTGGGCTTGGAGAACATCTTCTGAGAGACGGTACCCTTATTAGTATTTTTTTCAAAGATGCTCACTAATCGGCTGCAATAGACCCTGGAGTTTTCCCAGCCCAGAGAACAAGCAGGAATTTACAGTGGATACAACACAATGGACCACATCCAAGCAGTACAAGAAGTGATTTCCTGAAGTAATGAATATGACCTATCACTCATCTTAGACATCGTAGATTACAAAAAAGCATTTGATTCTCTCTACACCTCAGATGTTTTATAAGCATTAAAAAGACAACCTGTTGAAGAAGCGTAAATTGTTATAATAAGGAACATTTACGAGAATGCCACATCACCCATTATATTACATGAAGATGTAAGAAACAAAACAAGGATACCATGTCACCAAAACTTTTCACAGCAACACTTTAGAATTGTTCAGGATCTTGAAATGGGAAGAAAAATTAATGATGAATACTTGAGACACCTACGATTTTGGTTCCATTCCAATAGTAGAATTCCATTTGCCAGTCTTGCGATTTCTATGTATATCTGGGTTGTTGCTGAAGGGAATACTCGTAAGCGTACAATAGACAGGTACATTCTGTACCCTAGTGGTTGGTCATGTTCATTTTACATCCTACCTTCCCTTGCCATGAAGTCTCATTCATCCCAATTAAATAATTTCCTGTTAGTGTTGTGAGGTTGTGGGGTGTAACCTGGGTGTATCTCCACACATAACAGAAATCCCAACAATTTGAAGAGAGTGATTTTAAATGAACTGAAGAGGCAGTTTCAATGCACAATTCAAGAACGTGAAAGACACAATCAATTCACTTTTACGGCATCAGAAGAATGTGGGCTGGAGTCATCCGAATGATCGAACTTTTATTGAATAAATATAGCTTAAAACATTTTTGATACAGTAATTTATTGTTGTCTTTATTTAATTCTTGTTTTCATTCTTGTTTTGCCAGTTTGGCAGGCTGATGAGCATCAACACCATCTTCGTGTAATAAACCCATCCAGTGATAATGTAAGGTAATTTAATTCATGCATCTACTGTATTTCTTCTCTAAATACAATTCTCATAATTATTTATATTTGAACCTGTAAAATAGACCGCAAGAAGATGATGTACAGTAGGTTGAAGATTGTATTATTTGAAACAGTATTTGCATTACTTTAGTCATTGTTTAATCATTGTTTTCATCCTTTTATGAAGATTTTGGCAGGCTGATTAACATCAGCAGTGATAATGGATAATTAAGGTAATGTATGTGTTACATTCAATTGTCAATACCTGTATTCAATCACAGATAATGTGAAAGACAAGAGAATGGGACGTCGCTCAAACCATAATATCAAAATAGTGTATAGAAAACGTGGTGCACGAGGAAAAGGCAATAATATAACGAAAAAAAGTGACAGAGGTCACTAAAGTCCCCTATTGGTTGCACTCAAGGCAGAAAAAAATTCCATAACTAAAAGATATAAATATCTTCAGTATGGACTTAAAGTCCCAGATGGAATTCAATAAATGCTAGAGGATACACTATCCACTGAAAGACTAATGTCTGAAAGAAAATAAACATAATCCATAAAAGGACCATATATGTCCACCGAGAATGTCTAATGGCCTAAAGTATAATAATGACATCCACTACTAAAATCCAAAAAATAAAAAACTTTAATGAACCAGGGTACACATAGAAACATAAGGAGCACGGTTGTATAAATTTCATTTGCCTATTACTAATGTTGCTTATATCTTTGGGCACATCAGGAGCTCTTTGACTGGGGATTGTAGCTACTTATACCTCCCCAAGGCGGACTACTATGTATATACATATATATATCTGGTATGTGACGACTTGATCACTGCATACTTACCTATTAAAGCTCCTTATTGTTTAAGTGTTCACCTTGACCTATCCACCGAGCTTTATAGCTTTGGTAGCAACATTAGGGATACTATGAGATATATTTACTATAAATTATAATTGATTATGTATTCCTTGCTACATTGGTTGCTACCCCGCTCCCACCCGCTCCCCTACAGGGGTATTTTAACATCACAATTTGTTTTATTTTTATGTCACTTGCTTTTCGGCGTTAAATATGGTTCATTAAAGTTTTTTATTTTTTGGATTTTAGTAGTGGATGTCATTTTTATACTTTAGGCCATTAGACATTCTCTGTGGACATATATGGTCCTTTTATGGATTATGTTTATTTTCTTTCAGACATTAGTCTTTCAGTGGATATTGTATCCTCTAGCATTTATTTCATTCCATCTGGGACTTTAAGTCCATACTGAGGATATTTATATCTTTTAGTTATGGAATTTGTTTCTGCCTTGCGTGCAACCAATAGATGACTTTAGTGACCTCTGTCACTTTTTTTCGTTATTTTCAATCACACATATGCATTTCAGCAAGTTTCAATAGAACACACATGCGCAGAATTTAAAGACATGGATATGCGTTGCATACAAGTTCTATAGTACTGTACATGTGTAACCCATATTCCCCCACCCAATCGCAGATAGGGTGCAGGTGAGGGGATCTATATGTATTACCCAGTGTGGTGCTTTACCTGTTAGGCTCACAGGAGGCCTGAGCCTCCGCCAATGAGAGCCTGGGGTGTATCCTCCTGAACAATGCTATAGGGTGCAGCGCCTCCACCTGCGATGGCTCCCAGCAGCGCAGGAGTTGTTTCTCACAGGACAATAATATAGTACTACGCACACAGCATATAAAAGAACAGTGACTTTACTAACAGTAACCATAACCATGCATGTCATACATTAAGTGTCTCTCTTGTAGGAGACACAGTAGCTAACACGTCTCGCAGGACGCGACCCTTCACCGTGTGCCCGCACTGTGTCCAATTCCCCCACACCACAACACCACCCCCAAAGTAAGGTATGTGTGTGACTGCACAGCCACTATGTACTGATTTATAGTTGGTGCACTTATGGATGTTACCTGCCGAGCGCTCCAGCGCTCGGACCTGCAAACAGACTTCGCAAAGGATCCGACGGTGAAGATGCGTCAGGGGTACCTTCCAGGGCGATCCCACCCCGTTGGCTGCTGCTGTGCTTGAAGAGGTCTGATCCCAAACCTCTGCGTTGGTGTCACGACAGTCTCTGGGTATACACTTCTCTCTCTCTCTAATGTGACAGATTCCTGTATTAGGGCCTGTCCCTGCGACCACCCACCCTCAATAGTGGGAAGTCAGGGCCTCAACTCTAGCCTGGGGATTTCTGGCCTAGGGCAGAAGCTTGCAGCTCTCTGCCCCCCTTCTTTCCCCCTCTGTCTCCTAAGTCTGACTCACTCATGTGCTTCACAGTCTGCTTCCTGACTCTTCACACAACAATGTAACCAATTCCCTGCTGCAGAGAATCTGCAAGTCTCAGTGGCTGGCTGGCTACAGGTGACAGGGATCATAGGGCATTCCCCAGAGGCTGCTGGGGGATGTAGTCCACTTAGGACCTCTTTCCTATGGGGACCGCGTGCGCGATCTCTACTGCGCCTGTGCAAAGCTGTAATGGCCGCCGCTACGCTTAACTGCGCAACCTCTCAGAGCTCCTGCACCCTTGTCATGGCCACCACTACCCTTGCCATCCTCTGCGAATTGCGTGAACCTCGCGCCAACCACAACATGGCCACCGCGGCTATCTGCGCATGTGCGAGCATCAGGACCCCGATGGCGCCGGCCCAGATGGCGGCGCCAACCGGGAGAAGTCGCCGACCCTTCCCCCACTGCCACAGGGGTAAGGCAGGGGCAAAGGAAGATCAGGGAAACCGTGGGTGACCCCCTTACACTCTCCCCCTGTTGGAAACACCAACGTTCCCGCTTGGAGAACATCATCACATTACAGAAAGTTACACAATAAAAATGCATTGCATAAACTGTACAACTTAACATGTTGACTGTTTGCTGAGACCAATTGTGGGGTGACCCTAACTGATAATGTGGGGGTATCTCACTTTGACTTTTGTGAGCCTCCGCCTGGGTAGTCTCCGTTACTGACACTGGGGTCTCTGTAGACTCTTTGAGATTATGGTCATGTGCAACAATCACTGGTTCCATACTACTTCCTCCCCCTGGTGGAAGGAATAGCACAGTGTCTCTTGGCCAGACCTTTACCCGGCCATCCGCGGCATAGATGCGGTAGGCCAGGAGATCTTGACCTTTTCCGCGGTCTACCACATGGTGAATGGAGCGCTCCGTTTTGTGCTTAAAGGAGGCAAATTTCACTGGATTACTCACAACACAGTCCTTGTCCCTAAGCACTTGGGAGGATTTCACTGTGAAGCGAGCGATTAGCAAAGTCTCTGTACTCAAAGTCTCTGTTACATCCTGCACGGGGTAAAGGGTTGATACCTTACCATTGCGGTGATTCACGGTGGCCAGCAGGTCATGAGGAACGCTGACGGTTACCACCTCGGCTGTCTTGGGACCTGTACCCGGCACTTCTGGGGCAGTCCACTCACTTTCTGGAAACTCGGGAGCATTGGATCCCAGTCCTGGGGCCATTTGGGTTGGAGCGCACGGACTCACACTCAGTTCAGTTATGGTAGCGGTTATGTGTCACACGGGCCCACCGTCAGGTCATGAGCCTTAGTTGGGGCCTTTTCCATGGCCGCCTCCATCGGAGCCTGTGGGGAGTAAGGAGGTTCCTCACCACTCCTCTGGCTTGCGATGGGTTCCTCTTCCTCCGGTCCCATCTCCGGATGTCCCTCCGACACACTGGGAGTCGCCACGGACGTGGGACTCTTCCACGGCTCCGGCCGCACCAGCACTTGCTGCCGAGGGGTGTCGATGAGCAGCGGGCCCACAGCAGGGTCCGCAGCAGATGCTTCAGTTTCACTTGGGCGGTCCGCCGGCTGGCGCATCACCACGGCTGGTTCTTGGTCGCAGGGATCACTAAGAGGGGATGGCGGTAGAGACACCTTACCCTGTGATTCTGGAATCTGCGGTTTTGGAATCTGCATTCCTGAGTGTGGAACCGGGTGCATGGTCCCCCTGGAACATCTGCTACGCACAACCTCCCAGAGCTCCTGCACCCTTGTAATGGCCACCACTACCCTTGCCAACCTCTGCGCATTGAACGAACCTCGCGCCAACCACAACATGGCCGCCGTGGCTATCTGCGCATGCGCGAGCATCAGGACCCCGACGGCGCCGGCCCAGATGGTGGCGCCGACCGGGAGAAGTCGCCGTCCCCTTCCCCCATTGCCACAGGGGTAAGGCAGGGGGCAAAGGAAGATCAGGGGAACCGTGGGTGACCCCCTTACATTTGTATGAAACAAAAAAGCAAACTCCTTCCTCAGCCTACAGTAGTAGAAGGTGCAAGGGGCAAAGTGTAAATTTTGCAAACGAAAAAAGAGCTAAGGAGACTCTGCCCTTGACTGCACTCAATTCCACTAAAGATAAAATAGTGTACAGCCTACCTCTAAAGTAATTAGATAATTTAAATAAATGCACTATAATAGTCTGATTATTGATATGGGTGCTGTCCTAATAGCAAAAAGTGTGAAACGTTTGCTAACAATCAGTGCACAGATACATAATAAGTGTAATAAAATTTTTTTTTTAATGCAATCAAAAAATAGTATCATTAGTTTTAAATGTACTGGATATATGTGGACCAATATAATTTTAAAAGTATGAAAAACAGTGTACAGAACCCAGAATTTCAAGAACAAGATATGCTTAGACAAAAGGTAGAGGAGAGGGAAAATATCCTTTTATTGGGTGCACTCCTATCTCAGACACAGGGTCTGTGGTGTGTATGTTAATTAATTAATTAATCACATCACATTGTGGGTATATATTTACCCTTATATTTCTTGCACAGAAGCAATTTGGAGTACCAGGTGGGTTAATATGTAAGAACAGATCCTTTGAACATATAGGGTATCTGTATGTACATTTAAAAAGCTTTTTTAGTACAAAATATAGTGAAAATTGTACACTCAAACATTAAAATAACTTAAAAATGCAAATGAGAGTCTCAAGAGTCTGTGTGCGGCTATCAAATATGTAATATATCAATTACATTAATGACTACAAAACTAGCTCACTATAGAACGTTTATCTCTGTCTGCTGTCTCCAGAAATGTTTAAAGTCGCATACAAGTGTGAGCGTTATTGAGTAATTACCACAGACAGTTAAGTCCAATGACAAGTGTGTACAGATTCAGCCTTATAGTTGGTCGCGCTGCCCTCCCGAAATCTGCCATGGCACCATCTGAGCGCGCGTGTGCTCGCAGAGTGCCATTAAGGAGACTAATGGCCCATCGGGATTAACACAGCGGTGGTCCCTGCTTCTGTATGGATCCAACCGGGCTGCATCAGTCTGTAAGAGATGTGCAGTAAGTGCAGACTGAATCAGTCCCTCTCCCTGCGCACCTCTAACAGGTGATCAGGCTGCTATTATTTCATTTTAATAACACAGTATTGAAGCAGGGCGTCTCCAGAGCTGAACCACATTAATTTCAGCCCCGGGGACCACCTGCTTCCCAAGTTACATTATGGGGTGCCGGTATCTCCGCCATGCTTAAATGTCCTGCATCACGTGACCGGACATTTAAACAATGCAGAGAGATTCCGGCACCCCATACTGTGTGCTGTGTTAATCCTGATCGGCCATTACCCCCTGCCAAGCACTGTGCTGCGGACGGTCAAGTCTTGCCAGGCAGTGCACCAGTACATGCTCTGCGGCAGCTGATAGATAGGAGTGTCTGCATCTGTATGTAAGGAAATCTAGAGAGCACTAATAGTCAAAAAGTAAATCCTAATAGTTGATAAGATGCTCATAGCTATCTTTCTCTTTGTGCTGTAGCTAGGTTTCTCCAATTTAGATGTATCTTTATAGATCATATTAAACTAAACTAACTGTGGTAAGGGAATGGTGGAGTAAAGGAGTGCACTACCTCTTAAACTTACTTAAATGAGACAATGATAGTAGGCAAGATGCCGCTCCGGAGAAGGCAGAGAGCCAAGCAGCGTCCTGCAAGACGAACTAATCGGACGGGAACATCATACCCCAGAGGGAGCCCACGAGGGGGAGAGTCCCAGAGAGCGGCGTACCACGCAGAGTCCATACCGGAGGTGGTGGGTGAGCCGGAAGCTAACAGCTTTCTCTCCTTTATCACATATAATGTGATACACGCATGAAATACTTGTTTTTATTGTAAGTGTTCATTTTGTAACCCTATAAAGTCGAGTTTTTTTACATGACTGGTCTGCACTATGGTCATCTTTTCTTTTACATACACATTGCTGCTGAGCTGAGATTGGGAGTCCCCACATCCCTGGTTGAGAAACCCTCCTTGCTGAGACCATTGTGTCAAACCGCTTGTTTTTGACTTACATCTTGTAAGTAGGCAACACATATGAGCCAAGATTCACCATAGATTCTATATACCAGTTATAAAACTGTCTGCACTTAGTTTGTTTTTTGTTCTATTTTCCTTTTATGCTCCCCCTGGATTGCAACTGGAGAGCGACGATTTGTGGGACTAGTGGAACCAGTCTCTACTAGCTGGGTTTGAGCAGGGGGTTTGAACTTATAATTGTTTTCACGTTGTTTTATCACGTCACTATTGTTTATTAATCAATTGATTATAATCATTAATCACTGTATAGCACAAGTGTACACTAATAGAGTTAGCGCCGTCTTTTTCACCTTCACTTAGTAGGCAAGATGTGCCAACAGAAAACCTAAGCCTTTCTTGATAACTACTGTACTTTACGTTAGGGCCATGGACCCATAACACAACTGATACTCTGTTTCCATGTACAGTATGTACACTGAGACCAAGCTGATGCAATGATGTCAGAGCTGGTGCTATAAAAAAACGACAGCCATTTTGTGCATCAATGCTTTGTCAAGAGCACACCTATCTGAAGGTCCTGCAAAGGGATTTAAAAATGGCTGTCATTTTTTTTTTGGGGGGGTGGGGGGGTGGATTGTAGCTTTAAAGAAACCAATTAGTTTGTGAAATGTTTTACAAAATATATTTCGGTCAGCTACCATGGTTTGTGCCTTTAACCCTTTGAGTGCCCCACAGCTACTGCTTCATGGGTTCTGGCATTCTTGATGCCCCAATCATGTGGGAGCTACTTTAAAAATAAATTCATGTTGTCTTAGGGGAGATCGCATCCGGTGCTCCATAGATTTGCAATAATGACGGACAGAAGGGGGGTGACTCCTCCCCTTCCATGCTGTCATCAGTTACAGAGTGATCATGTGACCGCTTCGGCGAGTGGTCACATGTTTGCAAGTGTCGGAGGGCACTCTGGCTCTGCAGCCCATCTGTCTCTCAAAGGGTTAAAATTATATTTGATGACTCCATTTCCTCACTCCTACAGTAGTGTCCTTTGGCTAAAACGCACACTTTGAGAAAAGAACTTTGTAATGCAGGCCGTCACCCAACAAAATCAGCATCTTAGGTGATGTACTGTAGAATGAAATTTGGGCATTTAGAAGTCTACAGGGGTAATCAGTAAATTGCCAGACAATGCATAATTTTTAGCTTGCGATGGTGTAACATCTTTCCAACTAAAAACACTTTTACATGTACTACATTTCTTCTTTCTATGAGTGTCACCACTATACTGTCAGGAGTTTGCAAAAAAACAAAGGATATTGTGTCTGTAGGAGTAATTGTCAACCAAACTCAAGTGACCATCTTATATTATACTTATAGTACCACAGCAACCACGAACCTTTGCCTTATCTCTTTTTTGTCTATTTGCTCAGATGCACATTGAAAGGTTTGCTCAATGAAGCTCTTTTGCACTTAGTATGAGAACTAAAAAATTATCCTTCCACAATTATTTTCTTAATAAAAAGCGAAAAACGTCAGAAAACCCACACAACTTCTTGAGTAGAACTCTATACGCCACTTAGAGCAGAATAACATTTCAGATACCTGTTTTATTGATTCTTTGGATACATTCGCTCATACTCCCTATTTTACCCTTCAGAGCTTAATGCATTTTATGCATCTACTCACTGAAGTTTAACAGACTAACAGACAGACCAGCCTATTGAGTTTTAATGAAAAAAGTTTTAGAGACATTTTACCAGGTCAAATTTAGCATGGATGTCCAAACATATGATTACAAAACACAATTGACTAGAAATAACTGGATATTCCTGGCATTGAAAATATTAAGCATCATATTCCTTAGTAAATGAACAGGATTGTCAAGCAAAATATATTTTTTTGACCCATGGGGATAGTGGATAAACCATAATGTATGTTGAGTCACACGACTTTGAGGAACTTGATGAGCTTTAATTAAACTTTACAGTGAACTCCCCCACCCCCCCCCTCAGATTTAGATTAATGGGCCTATTCCTTGAACTTTAAAAAGGACATGTTCCAAGGGGAAATGACTGTTTTCATACAGATTTGTATATCATGGTGTTCTTTAAGCCTTTATTTATATCATGTCCAAATTGTGTGAAAATTCTGACTTTGTTCCATGAGCAATTTCCTGTGATCTGTAAATTGTGTGTAACCCATCTATTCTGCTGTATGTCAAACTGTACGTCTCGTGATGAGGTGGTGTCCTGAGTCCGTATGTCTATGTTAGATACTACACGTGCGTGGTGCAAGTAAGGGGACACTACGCTTGGGTATATATTTATATTATATATTTTATAGATTTATATATTGGAATATCTGTCAACAGTTAAAAATAACATTTTGATTCTTAGGAAAAAGGATCACTACATACAAGTCACAGTACAATTCTCATTTCAGTTCACATAAGTTCTGTGCATGTGTACGTGGGAGAGGCTAGTTTACCCAAACGACTGTGCAGGGCTCTGTCAGTTTGTACTCCATCCCCAAGGGGCGTGTAGTGGGAGACTATTCCTCTTGCTTCGCCAGGGAATAAGGGTAGAGCTAGGACTGCTTCAGGTGCCATTGGCTTGGAGTGAAGGTCCAGCGTACAGTACATCCTGAGGGAGAAGGCCCTCAGAATTGCCTGCTGTTGGGAACCTGTAAGATCTGCAGTGTGCCAATAAAGTGTCCAGTGTTTTACTATACCTCCCTGTCTGAGACTGCAATCTATCAGGGGGAGGGTAAAGAAGTTCTCCTTCAGGGATTATCCCCCATATCCCTGGGGTCTGCAAGAGATGGAGGTGCTGTCACCGTGAGTACGAATCAGTTATTACCCCAGAAGCCAGTTCTGACATCCCCTATAACAATGTGGGAGACTCAGATCTAGGTATGCACCACAACACCCCATGTAGCAGCGAAATCTCCAAGAGGGGGGAAGCTGGGGGGAGAGATATGTGTTACATTAGGATAAAGAGAGTTACAGTATAATACATGAATTAAACATACTCAGAAAAGGAGTAATTGGCCCTAGCTTGACACTCACCCAGAGTGGTGCACTAAAATAAAATCCCCTAACTTCAGTTAACTTAGGGTATAAAACATTACCTAAAATAGGATCTCATTAAAATAGGGTTAACATTATATTTAAGTCTTGGCATTACTTCACATCAAACACTAAAATGGGGGTTTTATTAAGGTGATGGAGAAATAGAAAGTGGGAGAGAAAGAAGAGGAGAGAGAGGGGGGGAGGGGAGAGCAGGAAACAGTGTGTTGCAGGTCTGGTAGGTGTCTTTACAGACACACATTCTGTGGGTATCTCCCCACATAGAGTATAGGTTCATCTATATGGAGGTATATAACTCAATAAACCCTCTCCTAATTTGGTTACCCCCTTTCATTCTCCTCTCCCTTTTTACTCCCTCTCCTCCCCCTCCCTCCCCCCGCACCAGATAAGGCCATATTTCCTTTTTTGGATGGGAGTACTGCCAGAGTTAGATACAATTTAAAGAACAATCCAGTATTTCCTAGCATTAACCTTAACAGAGCGTAATAATTATGGGTTGAATCATTTAAACTGTTCTGAGCTCGTTTGCGTATAATTAAGACTAACAGCCATTAAAAATAACACTTTTTTAACAAATATAAATGCTTTTAACGTGAGTAATATATTTGGTTAGCGTTACATTATTTGCTATAGTGAATACAGCGTTATAATTACTGTAACAAGTATTAACATAGGTTGACATCATGTTGAATAGGCTAAGAAGCTTAGTGAATCTGGGCCTTCGAAAGTAAAATGTGCTAAGCTGTCAATGGGAGTAAAAACACTAGATACTTTTCAGAGCAGGAACTTCGTCTCTTTACTTTCTTATTTAATATTTTCATAATTATTACATTTTTCAAGCTTATGTTAATATTGTAAATGTATTGTTATTGTCTTCCCTTTCCCATCTACTGCAAGATACGCTACTGAGTTTGAAATAAAGGATATTAATAATTTCCTTCCGTATTAAAATGGCTGTATACAGTATCTGTCAGGTGTCCACGTATGATGAAAACAATTAGATAAATAAAATGTTCTAATTGGTAAACAATTACAATGAGGGGAAATCTCAAATACTCTTGAATCAGAGGTCTAAACTCTTGGAGCCTCCCACTTCCTGAGATTCCAGCAAGAAAACTTTACCCGTTGAATACAATATCAGGCTTACTGTGTCTGCCAATAGAAAGTTTTAACATTATCGGGAGATGACAGCGCTATTTTCTATTGTCGATCAACAGCCATATTTGTGGAAAAGTTATGTCTGTTTTACAGCAACCTTGAGGTCCCCAGAGCTTAGGTCACAACGGTTAAGGTAGGGTTAAAAAAAATATATATATCATTTTTGAGGGGATTGCTGCTTAACTGCTTCCTTACAACAAACACGGCTGTAGCACTTCATAAAAATCTGATTATGACTTTTAGGATAGAAAACATGAGCTACAATACCATCCCATGCATAAAAAAAATAATAGCTTTTATTCATCAACTAAAGTCTACATTCTAAAGCGAGTTAAACAAATATATTTAGCAGTCCTAGGTACAGTACTTTGCATTCCTAAATATTTCTCAAAATCATCTTGGGAGGGACTACACCATTAATAGAGCTGTGTAACATTACTAAAAATAAATTAATCCTGACATTATATTTGAACTGTTTTAGCTGTCTGGACTTTATTTTGTTAATGGTCAGGACGTTAAAAACTTGGGTGGCATTCATTTCTCATGAAATAGTAAGGAGAAGGAGTAAAAACACTGACTGGCACTGAGTTTGAAGCAGGGAAACTTGGTTCAATTCCTGGTATCGGCTCCTTGTGACCTTGGGCAAGTCACTTTATCTCCCTGTGCTTCAGGCACCAAAAACATAGATTGTAAGCTCCACGAGGCAGGGACCTGTGCCTGCAAAATGTCTCTGTAAAGTGCTACAGAAAACTAGCATTGCTATACAAGGCCACGCTATTATTATTATTATTAACCTGGCTGAGAGCTTTTGTGTGTTTGTCTCTGTGATTATTTATACTATACAGTAGATGTAGCAGCCGTTATTGCTCCTTCTGGCGCTTTGTAGCAGAACACACAATGCACCAGCCGGAATTCTGTGGTAGAATTAGACGCACATGACAAAAGTGCAGGGCTAATATGCTATTGCGCACATTCCAGCGGGTGCAATAATGCCTGCTGCATCTGTATATTGATGGTAATAGCATGTGCACTGGATCAGGTTTATTGTTTCAATGGCATGCAGAGTGAAAAAAGCCCAGTTATTATTATCTAATTTGCCTATTTTGAGATCTCATTTTCTCTTGTACAGTACATTATTATGGTTTGGGAATTCTTCATTAATATTTTCTTTTATTTTTGTTTTCTCTAAATGACAGTATACTGACAGAAAAAAAGCAGCTCTGAAGTGACTTATATATGCAATCTTCCTAATGCTCTTTCATTGCACCGCAGCATAGAGCTCAGCTCAGAGTGACATTTAATACAAATCTTAGAATATTAAATCGACATTCTTTTTACATAATGACCATTAAACATACACTGACTTTTGTAAAGTAGAAAATATGACATTTGCATCATTTAAAGGATGTGCTATTAAAAAACAATTTATAAACAGGCCTCCTTGTTGTAATTCCTAATAAAGTACACTCTACCTACAGTATAACAAAAATAGCAATTTGTTGATAATAATTATGATGATAGGATCAAATCTGATTTTCCGTTGCTATAATGCTTCGACATCCGGAAAACAACTGGATGAAAAAAGTTCAGATCATGTATACACTTTAAGCTTTTACTCATATAAGCATAAAAGGCTTACTCTGTAATATGGAGATAATATTTACTTTTATATTTGGTCTATACTTTGAGAAATCCGTATTTGCTTCAAATTAATGTACAACCTTTTGAAGACATAATCTGTGCAGGTCTGCCTGCAAATTGCCCATATCCAATTCCATGTCCGCAATTGTGGTTTATTCACCATCTGTAGGAAATTCACCATCTGTATATTTTCTGTTGTACGATAAAGTAACTGGCCATGGAAAATATGACAGATTGATACATTCAAGCAGCATTCTTTGGAAGTATTTAAAGTGCAGACAAAACTTATAAAGCATATTTTTGGGGGGAATTATGTTCCCGAGTACATTTTAGCATTAAGGTTCCAATATAGCAATAGAATAGAGATTCTGAGAAATCTTTGCTATTTTACTATTGTACATCACTTTATTGAAAACATAATGAACCCTTCTAGTGCTTTTTTTTTCTTTGTATATTGTCTCTAGGTGACCTTATCACATCTCTTCGGTTTAAATATCACCTCTATGCTGATGACACACAACTTTACCTTTCAACCCCTGACCTTACACCTACTGTACAGACCAAAGTTTCTGAATGGCTCTCTGCTCTATCATCCTGGATGGCTCTCCATAAACTATGTAGACACAGGTGTTTGGAAGGGAGCGATGGTAACAGGAACACCTCAAAAATAGAAAATACAAAAGAATATTGTGCAGTATAATGGTAAAAATGTTAAATACAGAGAAGGTCTTGGCTCTATAAGGTCTTGGCTTACAACAGGTAAGTAGTATAATCAGCATTGAACAGGTCAGCAGGTACGTGATGCACCGCAGTTGCAGGAAACCAAACGACTGGTGATGCAGGGGAGATCTCACTCGGGTAGGGGTACCAAGGAAAAACAAGGGGAGACCATAGTGTAGATCAAAGAATTCAATTTTATAAGTAAAAAACAGTGTAAGAAATGTACTCACAATAAGTACATAGTAAATGTACACATAGCGTTTTCTTGAGGCAGTTGAGTGCTGGTAGATGGACCTTCTGCTGCTACACTTCCAAATGATCCTCGCCGGATCGCGGTGGATGGCGTGTGACGTCACAGCCGGTACGGGGGTGACGGCTTCCGGTAGGGAACACACGGAAGCTCGCAGCAGGGAGAAGCAGCAAACTCGGCACCTTCAGTTTCTCAACAGTTGTGCAGGCTGCAGACGGCTCAAAGATGGCTCTACACGTTTCGCTGTGTTAACCACAGCTTCCTCAGGAGCAAGTGATAACCCCAATGGGTTCACAGTTTATATAGTATGTGTAATCAATCAATTAAAATGGCTCAATTTAACACAGGTCCTCCTACTTAAAGGTACATGACTCTGCGGTCAAAAATAACCTCACTATACTAAAACGATTAAGATAATAATAGACCCTCAGGTCAAAGAGAATATATTGCATAGAATAATAACTCACTCTCCATAAACTATACCTTAAAATGTCAAAGACGGAGCTCCTCATACTTCCTCCCAAGCCCTGCCCTACTGACCCCTTATACAATACTGTTGACAGCACTTTCATACACCCTGTATCACAATCATGCTGCTTAAGGTTCATATTTGACTCCTCCCTCACATTCTCCTCTCACATCCACAATGTAGCTAAAACCTGTCATTTTTGCTCTTTAACGTTGCAAATATACATCCTTTCCTGCTAAAACTCTAATGCAGGCCCTCATTTGGGAGGAGTGGGAACCTGGTTCAATTCCCGGTGTTGGCTCCTTGTGACCTTGGGCAAATCACTTTATCTCTCTGTGCCCCATGCAACAAAAACATAGATTGTAAGCTCCATGGGGCAGGGACTGTGTCTGCAAAATCTTTCTGTAAAGCGCTATGTAAAACTACAGCCCTATACAAGAACAAACAGTTATTATTATTATATTCTTTCCTTTCTCAACTATTGTAACGTTCTGCTGACTGGCCTTCTAACATCTCATCTGTCTGCCCTTCAATCTATCCTAAACACTGCTGCTAGAATAACTGTACTCTTTCCTTAATCTACCTCAGTATCTCCCCTGCTGAAACCCCTCTCCTGGCTTCCTATCAAATTCCGTACTGTATTTCACACAAAATTCTCCTTCTCACTTTTAAGGCTACACACTCTTCTGCCCCTCCTTACATCTCAGCCCCAATTTCTCACTATACATCTGCCCGACTCTTGCGCTTTGCTCAAGAATCTCTTCACTCTACCCCTTTTGTATCTAAAGCCCTCTCCTGCCTTATACCATTTTAACCCACTGCCCCACAGCTCTGGAATGTCCTTCCCCTCAATATCCAACTAGCAGCCTCTCTCCCCACCTTTAAGACTCATCTTGGAACACACTTCTTTAACAAACCATATGGGTAGCGCCATGGCTGATACTATATACCTCATTCATCGACCCTGACCTTGACCCCTTGCCGATGCACTTGCCAGAACACCCTCCTACTGTCTCTGTACATTCTTACATTCTTCCTACTTATGACTTACACTAAACTCTTCGGGGCAGGGACTCCCTTTCCTATTGTTACTTTTATGTCTGAAGCCTTATTCCCATTATGTGTTACATTATCATGTCACATGCTTTATTTCTGTGAAGCGCTATGTACATAGATGGCGCTATATAAATAAAAATATACATACATACAGTGCCATGGTTCATCAGAAAGTCCTGACTATGTGACACTATTCAGCGATCACATGATCCTAACATCACTACGGTGATATGTACGGAAGAAACCACGTTCACTCAATCTCCCCTAGAAAAAGAACAAATTAGCAATGACGTTCACTGAACTTCACAAGAGCCACCAAAGTGTTGGCTCATGTGACAATCAGCGAACATCATAAAGACATCCAAGCAGTTAATAAGAAAATGTTTGGCTTGGTTAGTTTTTAAGAGTAACTGTTCTAAAAACTCAACATAGTTGACCATACTATACAGCCCTTCATTAAGAAGTGTATAGCTATAAAGATGGCAGCATAGTGGTAAATGTATATACACTCTTTATGAAGACTGGTCCATTAAAGCACATTATTATTTAATTTTAGTATATGGATTTTATTTGTTTGTTACATGTTTTTCTTTTGTTTGTTTTTTAAACGTGGGTTCTCTTTAAGTGTATTTCAGTTAAACTTGGTTCCAAACTTTGCAGCATTCAAAAATACCATCAATCTTGTTTCACTGGCAGTGTAATTATCTACCATTCAGTTCTAGTTGAGTTAACACTGTTAATTTATCTTGGAGTTTATTAGAAGAGTAAATCCAGAGAGTATTATATGAGGTACTGACAAGTAAAGCTGCTGGCACTCCCATCCAGAATATTGTTCATAATCTAGATGGTGATTCTGAAGAAAGTCCAGGGAAGAGTGCAGTAGAAAGCAAGCCAAAAAGGGTGACATTCCCTCCGACACTTTGTGGATGCATCATTCCTAACCTTATCTTCTTGGACATGTCATTGTCAAGATTCCCTCCCGTAATACTCCCCATAGACCTTTAGGGGTGCACAGAGGGGTCAACTTCAGGCCCAGAGCTGGTAAGAACTAGAATCTCCCATGAGGCCACTGGCAATTTTATCTTTGACTTTCCCTGGCTACCTACCTTGCATCTAGCTCGGCAGACTTCACAGGTACCTTTTGGTTTTGCCTTGCATTCCCCTTGCACTTCTTGTCCTCAGCTCTTTTACTTTTCCCTGGCTACCATTGCTTTTTCATGTAGCTCTGCAGACATTAGAGTACCTTTTTTGGTTTTCCTTTACATTATTGCACTTCTTGCCCCTTGCTCTTTTGTGTTTTCCTGACTTCCATTGCTTTTGCCTGTAACTCAGCTGATTTTTTGGGTTGCTTTTTGTGTGACTACCTTGTTTGGAGCATTAAACACTATCTATTGAACTTATTCCAGTCTCTTGTAGTTTTTGGGGTTCCGTGTAATATCTGAGGGTTTCTGCACTCTTAATAATCATCTACAAAAATGAGATTGGGAGTATGTGGGATGCACAGCTCATTACGGTTAGTTATACTCTCTTTGTGTGTTCCCTGTGCTCTTCTGTCCATTTCCACACAAAACAAAGCAAAACCAGGTTTTCATTGCCAAAGAAGCTGTGTAGGTTTTAATATCCATTAAAGAGTATCACTTCCTCCTCAATTGTTGTGTGGTCATATTGAAGTGTCCAGGGCTTGTTCTAAGTATTCCTTTGCTCTGTGTTTTCCATAAAGATGGCCATGTCAGAACCTTATCATAGAGTATAATGGAGATAAATATTGGCAAAGAACTCTGGGGGAAATTTCCCAACCCTAGTTGATGAACTTAGAAATTGAACCACTATATCATGGTCATCATGATGGAAGGTTTGTGATTATTGCGGGTATCATGCATTGGGACACAGTTGGATTGTTGAGTCTTTTACCGAGGTTGGTCTCTGTTCATATTCATTACTGTTAATTGTAGCCTCCATGCGGCTTTTATTTATTTTTTTGATTAACATCCGATCTCTAAATTACATGTAGCGGTCATGTAAAATGGCTGCAGTCATCTCTCCTGCTGACAGTAAGGCCTGGTAAGTTGTGGGCATGCCAGCAGTAATTATGGAGGTTTGCCCTCACACCCTGGTGAGGTGCCCTATGTATGGATGGGAGTGGTCACAGGCTCTGACCAGGCCTGCTTTTATTTTATTAAACTTTGTGCTTACGTACGGGCTATTAATGTTTGATTTTTTTTATTTACACCATAAAACTGTTAAAAGTTGTATTTTGTGAAAGTAAATGGAAGCACTCTGACTATAATATTTTGTATTTTTATTTACAAGTCTCTCTACATTAGCTTTTATTTGAACTAAAAATAGTTCAAATATTCAGTACAACACATGTAATAGTGTTAAGTATAGCAAAGATCAACTTGGAATGTCAGATAAGAAACGAAGAAAAAATGTTTTGTGCTTAGTGAAGCAAGGCTTGACAGAACTCTTCTGAACAACAAACCCTCATTTCTGTAGGTACTCAATGCATGTATTGTGCTCTTGGCTTACTGGAAATAAAATATTCATTACCAGTCATTAACCTTTTTTACATCTAATGAGAGCCAAAGAGTGTGGATCATTAGCCTACATAGTTAAACTCACAAAACAATGAAGATTGTGGGTTTGTGTGGGCAGATATTGTACTACTAACCCCAACATCTACATCCAATGCAGATTCCTGCACTAAGACCCCATGACTTTGACTCAAGTCAGCATGGATAAAACACTTTAGTTCACAAAATGAATACTAACAACAATTATAAGGAAGTAATATATCTAAAAAAGGAGTAGTAATGATCTATCTAAGCAGATACATGTAATTTTGTACTCTCAGACATAATATTATAACTTGTTTAATTTTAATTAGGAATATGATTTAAGTTATCTCTTCCTTGTTTTAGAAATACAAGTAGAGGCTATATATATATATATATATATATATATATAAAACTTAAATATATATATATATATATATATATATATATATATATATATATATATATATATGCAAATACAACTGTATGCTCATCTGCATGTCTTAGGCAGGTCTGCAACCCCGCCTTTCCCCATCATCACCCAGCATACAGCACTTCCACTGCAGCAAGGGATTCTGGGAAATGACATGCAAATGAGCACACAGTGTCACTTTTTGCCTCAAAAACCATTTTTAACATGGTTCCCTATAGGCTTAAGCTTGCTGCATGGTCACAGCTATATATATATATATATCACATTTATATCTACCTAACTGTAAGTGCATATCTCACCATCTTCTAGACACAACAGTCTGAACATACTGTACTACCCTATGATTTTTTTTCTCTTTCCCCTCATTTTGCGCCTAGGTCATTCTTCTGACAATTCATTATTACGGCATATGTGGAGCCGTGGACCTAAGTGGCAGCAGGTGGTGTAGGAAAAGTTAAGGGTTAATACCTCTCTGTGTATGTTATTTAAACAGTTTTTATTGGTTTAAAGTTGTGCTATTTGTATCTTGTTTGATAAATATATATATATATATATACGTCCGCACGGCTCAGCGCTGCTTGTCCTTCTATGGACGCAGCCTAACACCGCCGGAAGAAGAGATCAGTGTATCTCGAAAGCTCGCACAAATAAAAGCATTTCGTTATCCACAGAACAGCATCGTCTATTCTTTTTTGATTATATATATATATATATATAATCAAAAAAGAATAGACGATGCTGTTCTGTGGATAACGAAATGCTTTTATTTGTGCGAGCTTTCGAGATACACTGATCTCTTCTTCCGGCGGTGTTAGGCTGCGTCCATAGAAGGACAAGCAGCGCTGAGCCGTGCGGACGTTCCGCGCTGAGCCCCTGCATCCTCAATGAGGATGCCTTGAGAGGTTGCTCACGCGAGCGTCAGCAGGCGTGCGGAGGCTCTGGAGTTTTCAGCCGAGCGCCAAGCTGTTTTTCAGCGCGCAGTGGGCTGAAAACATCCAATCACCCTTAAGCAGCGTCAACGTCACGGTGCCTCAGCATTAGCGCGCCTCCGCTCTCCTCACCCCTCTATGGCCCAGGCCTTACAATGAATGAAAGAGAGAAAAAAACACAAGGCGCACCAAGATGAGAGATGTAAATTGTATTACCAAAAAATAAAATAGTAAAAACTTACATATAAAATTTCTTTAATGATCCCCGATTCTGACGTTAATCACAGGAGTAGGGCATCGCATAGGGAATAGATGGGCAGTCTCAGTCCTGGGAGATCAGTCCCGCGCGCTGGGGCTGTCTCCGTTGTGTCTCCTATCCTCCACGTGAAATAGCGTGGTGAGGAGTGTAGCGCGCATGCGCAGGAACCGGAGCCCTCTATAGGTGTCCTTAGGATGCCTGTCCGTTTGTGATAACTAAAAACGATCGGGAACAGGCAAAAACGATACACTTGAAAGTGTACTGGTGGTGAATATTGAAACCGCCAGCCACAATAGTCGCGACGCGTTTCGTTTACCAAAGTAAACTTCTTCAGGCTTTATCTGGGGCACCTGTTTAGGGGTCCTTTATAGGTCTAATGCTGTGCGTCATTGGTTAGTACTCAATGGCTGCATGGCCAATCAGGCTCGTATGCTGGTAGGGATGGGCCAGATTGAAAAGCCCTCCCAACTGGTGTATATTCTACATGATTAATCACACTTAATAGATTGATCAATATATATACAGTATGCGTGTATAAAGATGTAAATAGACCTTAAAGGGGAGCCAAAAACATATGTCCCATATAATCAAGTGCAATGGAATAATCATAAAAACAGCATAAATAGCTAAGTGCATGTGCATTCTAAATAACAACATTAATAACATTAATAACATATAAATAACATTAAAACATGGAAAACAAAATCGGAAAACAGGGGGGGGGGAAGGGAAAAAGAAGGGATAAGGGAGGGGAGACGGAGGGGAAGGGATAGTAGGAAAGGGGGGGAGGGGGGAGCGGGTGGGAAAGGTTGCTTAGGGGGATAAAAAACCACTATGGTAAATGGAAAAATAGGGATAATAAAAAAGACAGATAAAAAAATCAGATAAAATATCAGATAGAAAATCAGAAATCAGGAAACAGAACCTTATATTAGACCAATAATTGTTTCAAAATACAGTATACATGTGTTCACCTCAGAAAGGGGGTTAATTCTACATAGTCATTCAAACCCCCCGGGTATTTAGATTGGAGGGTAAATATCCAGTACTGCTCCCTTTTTGCAATCTGAAGATCTATGTTCCCAGCCCGTACATTAGTTGTCACATGTTCGATGCCCATATACTTAACCCCTATGGTACTACATTGATGGACATCCTTGAAATGTGACAATAAGTGTGTTAGTGGTTTGTTAGATGCCAGTAATTTGGGAATATTAGTGATATTTCTGAGGTGTTCCTTCACTCTAATTTTGAGCTGACGTTTAGTATGGCCCACATACTGTAACCCGCATCTACATTGCAGGATATAGATAACATATGTTGTTAAGCAATCGATGTAGTTATTGATCTCATATCTAATATCTGTCACTTTAGATTCAAAGTAATCTTGTGTAAGCATTCTTAGACAGATTTTACACCTATTGCATCTGTGATTACCTTTAATGCCCAACATCTCCCTAAGGTCTTTCTTTTTGATGGAATCACTGCCTTTAAGGAGACTTGGGGCCAAGATAGTTTTTAAATTATTGGATCTCGTGAACACAATCGTTGGTCTTTTTGGTAAGGTTTTTGCCAAGATTGGATCCATCTGCAAAATATACCAGTATTTGTTCAAAATGTATTTGATCTTTCTATGAGAACTATTAAATTTTGTTACAAAATACGGTATTTGTTTCTCATTTTTTCTTTCATTATTTTTGAGGTCTGTTTCGCTTGATTCTAAATTGGGCAACGTGACCAAAGAGATGAATGTCAAACTAAGGAGATCAGAAAATCAGATTTTGATCAACAAAAACAAAAAATTCCTTAGAGATAAGAGGGATTATGCACTTAATATTCAGCGGTGTTGGGATACAGTACAGGAAATAACTGCAGATGGGGACCCTGTCATACGTGTCACCAACTCATCCAATGTTACAGCCTCTAATCAAACTAAAGGATCCTTACAAACCCAACATACTAACCCTATAACCAATGTCACCATCCCAAGAACACCAAGGGACCCTAATTTTTATGCGAGACCCACCCATGAGAAACACACTAGACGGCCTTCCAAATACCAGAGAAATTAGACTATAGATCACTCTGGACGGGTGAATTTCACACATAGACCACAGCAACCTAACCCTCATTATACCAAAAAAAACAAGAGATATAGCAATAAATCACATACTCCGCAAAATAGGAGAGATACTAGTGCCCCTAAAAAACATGCTAATTTTAGGGATAAACACGCACACATATCTCACGCTATCCCGTTGCAAAACAAATATGAAGTATTGAAGGATTCAAATGAGGGAATGGAGAATGAGGATTTTTTAAACAGGTTGGAGAAAATGAGAAAATCAATATCCACTTGGGACTCCAACCATCCGCCTCTATTGGGAGCCCCCCAAAAAATCACAAGGAAAAGACAGGATTCAGGAGAGGACATAGGGGAATTAGAACAAGGGGTAGAGAAACAACAATCCCCTCTCAAACTTACCCAGATGACTCAACACTGAGATCTAAGGGTATCTTTAACTTATCTAATTCCCGTATAGATCATACATTAATGAATGTTTTAGGTAAAGGTCTTTCGTTTGCCCCTACACGTAGAGTTAACAACTTCGATCTCTATATAGATCTGCAAAAATGTAATCGGAAGTTAACACTGAGTAGACACTTTATCTCAGATCAAAGGGGTCACCAAACTACCCCTGATACTATTAACCCTATTGTACATACATTGTCCACAAGTGAACAGACGCAACTAGTTGACTTGATGTCACTAATGGATGAGGGCACTACCAATACCACAGACAATACATCCATACGACATTCATTATTCAAACCTAATTCTGTTTTTCACCCTTATCACTCTAGGGGACACCATATTGATATATTTAATAAACTGGTCGAAAGGGAATTTCAAACTTTGGGACAAGGTAAAGAATTTCTCACAAATAAGAACTCGAACCTAACTGCACAGGAAAGACATGCGCTAAAAAAGCTACAACTAAATCCAAATATAATCATACGTGAAGCAGATAAGGGTGGAGGTATAATACTTCAAGACAGAGTAGATTATTGCAAGGAAGCAGTTAGACTATTGTCTGATCCACTGTCCTATTGCAAATTACCCAAAGACCCCACAGCTGCATTCAAACTAGAACTAAATGTACATTTGGAATCCGCCCTAACATCTGGCGTACTCAACAAAAAAGAGTTTGAATTTTTATGCTGCATGGCTCCCACCATCCCCATTATGTACCATTTGCCCAAGATTCACAAATCACTCACTAATCCACCTGGGCGACCCATTATTTCGGGCATTAATTCTCTTACTGTTAATCTTTCTTCTTATGTTGACTCTTTTCTTCAACCCTTAGTACCATTATTACCATTACATTTACTTGACACTACCTCTCTCCTCACTCTTCTTACAGATTTCACATGGAAATCTTCCTATCATTTAGCCACTCTTGATGTTCAATCACTTTACACCTCTATCCCACACGAAGGGGGTTTAGATGCTATTGATCACTTTTTGGCACTACACAGCACTTTACCTTTTCTCCAACGTAGATTTATTCACAACTCAATTGAATTTATATTGAAACACAATTATTTTCTTTTTGAACACGAGTTTTATTTACAATTGTGTGGCACTGCTATGGGGACACGCTTTGCACCATCTTTCGTAAATTTGTACATGGGATGGTGGGAATCATCCAATATATGGGGCATTGATGTATCTGCGCCACAGTTGATTATGTGGCGCAGATACATCGATGATGTGATTGTTATCTGGGACGGTGATGACACCTCGTTTGATAGCTTTGTTGCAAGGTTAAATGATAATTTGTTCAATCTCATTTTTACCAGTGAAATAAGTCAAAGTAAGATTATCTTCTTGGACTTAGAAATTTATATAATTAACAACGAGTTGCATACCAAAACACATTTTAAGAACACCAATGTAAACTCCTTTCTACACCCAGAGAGCGGACATGAAAGGATATGCATCAACAACATCCCATTCAGCCAGTTTTTACGCATTAGGCGTAACTGTGCTGACATAGAAACGTTCAAGGCACAATCTCAAATACTCTTTGAACGTTTCTTTCAGAAGGGCTATGATGTGACTCTCATAGATAGAGCCTACAAAAGAGCACTAAACATCAGTAGAAAGAAACTGATTCAACCAAAGAACAGTAAAGTTAATTGCAAACAAAAGTATGTTGCCACTGGAAATACATCAATCCAACTATTGGAGGATCCAGTAACTAATGGTTCTCTTATCACATTGCCCAATTTAGAATCAAGCGAAACAGACCTCAAAAATAATGAAAGAAAAAATGAGAAACAAATACCGTATTTTGTAACAAAATTTAATAGTTCTCATAGAAAGATCAAATACATTTTGAACAAATACTGGTATATTTTGCAGATGGATCCAATCTTGGCAAAAACCTTACCAAAAAGACCAACGATTGTGTTCACGAGATCCAATAATTTAAAAACTATCATGGCCCAAGTCTCCTTAAAGGCAGTGATTCCATCAAAAAGAAAGACCTTAGGGAGATGTTGGGCATTAAAGGTAATCACAGATGCAATAGGTGTAAAATCTGTCTAAGAATGCTTACACAAGATTACTTTGAATCTAAAGTGACAGATATTAGATATGAGATCAATAACTACATTGATTGCTTAACAACATATGTTATCTATATCCTGCAATGTAGATGCGGGTTACAGTATGTGGGCCGTACTAAACGTCAGCTCAAAATTAGAGTGAAGGAACACCTCAGAAATATCACTAATATTCCCAAATTACTGGCATCTAACAAACCACTAACACACTTATTGTCACATTTCAAGGATGTCCATCAATGTAGTACCATAGGGGTTAAGTATATGGGCATCGAACATGTGACAACTAATGTACGGGCTGGGAACATAGATCTTCAGATTGCAAAAAGGGAGCAGTACTGGATATTTACCCTCCAATCTAAATACCCGGGGGGTTTGAATGACTATGTAGAATTAACCCCCTTTCTGAGGTGAACACATGTATACTGTATTTTTAAACAATTATTGGTCTAATATAAGGTTCTATTTCCCTTAGACATTTTAGTTGATTTTTTATCTGATTTTCTATCTGATATTTTATCTGATTTTTTTATCTGTCTTTTTTATTATCCCTATTTTTCCATTTACCATAGTGGTTTTTTATCCCCCTAAGCAACCTTTCCCCCCCCCTCCCCCCTCCCCCCCTCCACCCTCCCCCCCCCATTCCTACTATCCCTTCCCCTCCGTCTCCCTTCCCTTATCCCTTCTTTTTCCCTTCCCTCCCCCCCTGTTTTCCAATTTTGTTTTCCATGTTTTAATGTTATTTATATGTTATTAATGTTATTAATGTTGTTATTTAGAATGCACATGCACTTACTGCTGCGGCACAGTTTATTCGAGCATTTGCCCGTTCTGTGCCGCAGCAGTAGCCTGGCGCGCGCCCGAGAGTGACGGGCGCGCGCCGAAGCAGCGGAAGAGCGCCCTCCGATCGGGGCGCTCTCCCTACCGCTGCCGGGTCCGCCGGGTCCCCCGGAACCCCCTGCCGCTGTCCCGCGATCGCGGGACACCAGGGCTCCCTCGGGGAGCCCCTGGACGCGCGTGCAGGGGGCGCACGCTCCCGAAGACGCGTGACCGCGCGTCTATGACGCGCGGCACGCCGAGGGGCGGCCACTAGCAAGCCGGGAAATCTCCCGGCTTGCGGATCTGGCCGCAGTGTGATAAACTGTGTCGCCAGTGTAGCTATTTATGCTGTTTTTATGATTATTCCATTGCACTTGATTATATGGGACATATGTTTTTGGCTCCCCTTTAAGGTCTATTTACATCTTTATACACGCATATATATATTGATCAATCTATTAAGTGTGATTAATCATGTAGAATATACACCAGTTGGGAGGGCTTTTCAATCTGGCCTGCCCCTACCAGCATACGAGCCTGATTGGCCATGCAGCCATTGAGTACTAACCAATGACGCACAGCATTAGACCTATAAAGGACCCCTAAACAGGTGCCCCAGATAAAGCCTGAAGAAGTTTACTTTGGTAAACGAAACGCATCGCGACTATTGTGGCTGGCGGTTTCAATATTCACCACCAGTACACTTTCAAGTGTATCGTTTTTGCCCGTTCCCGATCGTTTTTAGTTATCACAAACGGACAGGCATCCTAAGGACACCTATAGAGGGCACCGGTTCCTGCGCATGCGCGCTACACTCCTCACCACGCTATTTCACGTGGAGGATAGGAGACACAACGGAGACAGCCCCAGCGCGCGGGACTGGTCTCCCAGGACTGAGACTGCCCATCTATTCCCTATGCGATGCCCTACTCCTGTGATTAACGTCAGAATCGGGGATCATTAAAGAAATTTTATATGTAAGTTTTTACTATTTTATTTTTTGGTAATACAATTTACATCTCTCATCTTAGTGCGCCTTGTGTTTTTTCTCTTTTACTGACATTGGTATCGCCGTCGGAGTCTTCCGGTGGAAACCACATTTGGAGGTGGGGGAGACACCTCAAAACACGAGAGCAGCAAAAGAACAGAGAGGGATCAACATTCCAGGTTTAAAGAGCCAGAGCGCGGACTGAACTTTTCATCACTTACAATGAATGAAGCCAAAAAGGGTTCACAAATAAAAGCATTTTGTTAGCCACAGAATGGTATTGTCTATTCATTTTTGATTATTTAGCTCGGCTAACACGGTACAGATACCTCTATATACTTACACACATATATATATGTATGTATGTGTAGCCAGGTCCCCAGACATTCGGTTCTCTCGCTCTCACCTGCGACAGCATGAAGGCAGTTGGAGGGGTGATCGCGTCACCGGGGGCTCCCGGCGACATCAGCTACAGGGCGCCGCCGTATTGTGTGCGTTTGCGCATACGCGGAAGTTTGCGCGCGTGCAGTATAGCCTCAGATGCGATATGGCAGCCATTACAGGGAGTGAGAAGAGGCGCTCCATAGTCAGGGACATCCCCCAGTTCGCACATGCGCAGTTAGCAGCGGCGGCCATTATTCAGCGCGCATGAGGCCCCAATGTTAAAGAGAGCCACCAAGGACTACAGTTCCCAGCAGCCTCTGGGGACTGCACTTTAACCCTGGTCACATGCAGCCAGACAGCCAATAAGGCTGACAGATTCTCATGCTGCAAAGTTGCAACAATGTTGTGTGAAGACAGGCATTGTCAGTTAGGAGCTGGGACACAGAGAGGGGAGGGTGTGTTTGTGCAGGGAGGAAAGTAGCCTCCTGCCCTAGGCCAGAAGTCCCCCTTAGCCCCCAGCTAGGCCCTACTCACCTCAGCTTGTGGTTACTACAGGGACTCCCCTTAGACTAGGGAAAGGGTCCTGTAGAACCTAGACAAGTGAGGGTCCAGCCAGGAACCGTGACTATACTGGCAATTGCTGTGAAGGTAATACATCCTCTGCGTTAGCAGAGATAAGAGACATTATAAAGGTGGATCACTCCATGCGGGAGCCACCCACCGTTGAGGCGGAGGAATCTTGGATCATCTCCTGGAGCAAGGGATTCCAAGCAAAGGTCATCTGCGCACCCAGTAGCAGGAGCACTGGGCAGGTATTATCCAAGTCACCAAGTGCACCACCTATACACTTCATCTTAGTGGGCAGCGCTGTTCCACACGTGGGTGGGGTTGTGGGACTCTTGGGACTTTGGGTACAAGGACTTTGGGGATACTGTGTAAGGAGGTTATAGCCCAGTTAGGGGCAAGGTTATAGCTGCCAGCTAGTGGCAGAGGGTGGCATATATATCGTTGTGCATACTGATGATGTTGCACTGTGAAAGTATGATACTCTGTGTTGTGTTGCTATACAATATGATGTGATGTGATGTTATTGTGTTATTTGCTCGTTCAGTAAACTTTTTAGCCATAACCCTAGTGTATGTGGTTTCTGGGTGTGTTCCTATGCTAGGCCCATTCTACATTCCTATAGAATCCTACATAGGTGGAGGCGCTGACTGACGAGAACGTTTCAGAGATTCACCCCAGGCTCTCACTAGCGGAGGCTCAGGTCTCCTGTGAGCCTGACAGGTATAACGCACCACACCAGGTAACATTAGCTTCCCCGCACACAGACACTATATGCGATTAGGTGGGGGGGGGGGGGAATACCCATTACATATGTATGTATGTATGTATGTATGTATACGTATACATATATATTTCGGTTTACAGCTTTTTTTTATAGAAATTTACATTCTTAAAAACTGCATTCATTTTTCTTTGTTTAATCAAAGCACAGTACCTCAAAATTACTTTTCATCTGCGTGACTTACATAGTTACATTTGGATTTAAGATTTGCAGGGATTACCTCATTTATGGCTCAATAAGATGTTTATCTGAATTATGCAAATTATGCCATTTTTGCATGTGCTGCTCTCCAAGCATTCTGGTTTTTATTCCTGTGAGGATGTGGTCAGACTTTTCAAAAACTTCTGCAACAACTCAGTAAATTTAAAATCTTTGGTTTATTACTGTAAATAGAAGAGAGACAGACCAATCTAGGAGAGGACACATTAAGGTCTCCAAATATCTCCAAATACATCTCCAAATACAGCAACCTGTACTACATGTGGGGAGATATAAACACCTGAAAACATACTGTAGATAACTGGAAAATATGCAAAATTAAAGATGTAATTTCATTTATTTCCCTTACGAACAAGTATTCTAAAACCAAACTGGGACAATCACCAACAAGACCCAGGTACATACTGGGTACTGTACATGCTGAAAACATGCTGGGTACACGCTGCAACATTTCTGCAGACAGACTAATGGCCCATCAGATTAACAGCGGGGTCCCTGGCAGTCCCATTCAAACATAATGGGACTGCCAGGGACTCCTGTTGTGTTAATACGATGGGCCATTAGTCTCTGCAGAAATGTCACTGAAATGTTTGCAGCATGTATGCAGCATGTGCCTGGATCTTGTTGGTTATAGCCCCAGATTTTCCAAGGCAAGTTTAAGGCAAGTGTTAGAATACTCGTCGGCGCACCTGTAAGGGAAATAAATAAAATGACTGTATTTCACCCACCTGAGGGAGGTAAAGATTTTAAACTATCAGTTTCCAGTCAGTAATGTATAAAATCGGGGCACATGAGAGGTCAAACCATGCAATTGCTATGCATATCTAATTCTTAATGAATACAGGGAAAACGCATCAAATTGTATGGCACGTTCAGGCAATTTTGCATTGTCAATTTTGAAGTTTACTGAATTGGTCACATAGTTTGCAAATCAGTTACTTTATGCCAGTATCTTCTTACAGTACTCAAATTGTTATATTATTCCTTGTTCAGAGATAGTATTACAAATTGCCCAGTATGATTAATGTAGTTGTATGGATGTCAAAGATTACTATACAGCTATCTGAACAAGCTCCTCACCCCTACCACATGCAGCACTTATCACCTGAGATCAGACTCCAAAAGACTGTTCATGGTCCCACGGCTCAACAAAGTATCCGGCCATTCCTCCTTCTCCTACCGTGCACCCCAAAACTGGAACAACCTACCAGAGACTCTCACATCCACCATCAGTTTAAGTTCTTTCAAATCTAAGGCTGTCTCGCATTTTAATCTGGTCTGTAACTGTTTCATACGCCCATAATATATATTTTCTTTAACTGTGCACGCAATGTCTTGTATATAATGTATACCCTGTTCATTTATGTAACTGTATTTGTAACCATGTATTATTTGTCTTACTCTGTGCCCAGGACATACTTGAAAACGAGAGGTAACTCTCAATGTATTACTTCCTGGTAAAATATTTTATAAATAAATAAATATATTGTGTAGTGTATGACAGGTCAAAATTGTCCATTGTTACCTCAAGGATTTTCCTACAAGCCCAATCTACATTTTTTTCTTTAATTGAAGGTAACTACCATTTAGACATCCAAGAAAGTAATTAAGTTTAAAATAGAATTTATCAATCAAATCTCCTTCCATTGCTCGGTAATCAAACTAGAAAGCATCGTGTTCACAACTATGAAGCAGTAGAAAATATACTGCATGTCAAGTTTACAAAGTTGTGGTACAGACTATAAACCTAAGACCTTAGTATTAGAAAATGCCCTATAACTGTAACTGTTACAGGTCTGCAGAGCTGGTTGCTTTAAAACACTGTATGACGGAGACTTCCGGTGACGTCGCGGAGCATGGTCGGGTAGAAGAGGAGCTCCCGAAACCCTCGCAGATAACCCGCCAGTTAGAGCATATACCACCACCAAAAACCTCCCCAAACACACCCGAATTGCCCAAGAAGAAGAGACAATGCCTTCCAGGGCAAAAGGGAACCAGAGCAAGGGGGTTATCAAAACTTTGCCCCCGCGCAACGCCCGCCGGAGCCGAGCTGCGACTCCCAAGATGGTGCCGAGGAGGCCATGCAAGCAACACACGTGGAGCCAGCAGCCGAACCAGACAACTTAGAGCTGCCGGAACTCAGCTTAAACAAACAATACTTTGCATCCCTCTTTCTCAAATTGAGAAGGGGATTTCAAGAGGACGTAAACACTGCCCTGGATAGATTAAGAGCAGATATAAATGGCCTCACAAAACGCACAGATGTGCTGGAGCACAAAATGGAAGACGTGATAGGATCGCAATCTAACACAGAGGATGAGGTGATCAGGTTAGGCCATGTAGTTGATGAACTAAGGGACGCACTGGAGGGCCAAGAAAATAGGGGCCGCAGGCAAAACTTACATATAAGGAACATTTAAAACCAGAGACAGAACATGAAACACAGACAGTGATCAGTTCTACATCCATTAACACATCCATTAACACAGATACACGGTGCAGTGCCTATACTGCACCGACACACTTTATTCGAGCAAATACCCAGTATGTACCTGGCAGATACCTGGAATGCGCCGCTCCTCACCTCTGACAAGCCCCGTTGCGTTTGCCTTCCCAGCCTGGGTTCATGCCTGGCTGATGGGCGGCTGATCTGTTAAATGATAATGATTAGGATTTAATAGGCTGCAATGCTTCGCGTGTCTACCAGATGGCATAAATTCATGAATTGTAATGCAGTATATATATATATACTGTGCAGTATTGCAGCCAGCGGGAATAAAATGCTTCAATCCCTGCCTGGAAAATAACGCAATGCACTCGGGCAGAAAACAGTCACAAACCTCAATACACCCGGGTATACCCGAATTCGTGGGACTAGCCGAGCTCGAATAAAGTGTGTCGCCAGTGTATATATATATATAAAATGAATAAAATGGTCTTTTAGTTTAACCCTTTGGCCAAAGTGTTGTAAGCCCTTGAGCCCCTCCAAGGCAGACCTCATCTCCAGGGTCCTAACACTATATATTGACACCAATACGAATACATATATATTGTGGTTATTTTGGGGGTTCAATATGAGCTTATTGGGGTTCTGTATGTATAAGGAACATCCCAGAAGCGGTCTCCCCTGAAGTCCTCCAGGCATACCTCCGCAAACTGTTCCTGTCCCTGGTGCTGGACCTATCTGATCATGAACTACAGATGGACCGGGCGCACCGGGCACTGGGTCCCAGATCCTCAGACCCTAACCGCCGCAGAGATGTGGTCATAAAACTCCACATGTACTCTGCCAAAGAGAGAATTAGGGCCGCAAACAGGAGAGCGGGGGACATACAGATTGAGGACAACGCAATCCAAATCTTTAGTGACCTGTCAAGGGCCACTATTGGAAAACGCAGAGAGTTGAAACCCCTTACTAATATTCTCAAAGACCGAGGAATCACCTACCGTTGGGGCTTCCCCTTCAAATTAATTGTCTTGAGAAATGGCCACCGTCACACCATTTCCAGACCAGAAGACTCCCCGTCGTTCCTAAAAGCACTGGGGCAATACCCCCCGCAGGATCAAAGGCCGACCCCCAGAGGCCCGGCAAACTCTGAGGACGCAGAGGCCCCTCGCGCTTTGGAGCGCCTGGCCAACCAGAGGATTCCCTGAGCTGCCGACCAAGCCTCTTGTCTCCGGTTGAGACTCCAACCTAGTCGGGGGCCTCCCACTCACCCAACAAAACTGCTGCAAAATGCCAGGACGTCCCCACTGAACGTCCTCCCCCCCCAAAAAAAGGACCTCACCTTCAACATCCAGCTGATGTCCTCCATCCCTTGAAGAAAAACCCAAGCAACGGAGCCTCCAGTCCCTGTCTACTTCTCCCCAACTGACCGTGCTGCAGAGCTGCGCCTGGGCGGCCCCTACACCAGGGCCAGGCCCTGGGGCTTCATTTAGAAGAATGACTGCCAGCAAAACATCTCCAGAACTAATCACTGCACTCCTTGGACTCCCCACCTCACCCACCCGGTCCATTCTCCCCTCCCCGGTCCTCTTTCTCCCCCCCCCTCCCCCGTGGGTAGTTTGTCGAACCGCCCAGCTCAGTCGCTCCCCTCCCGGACCGCTTACCCAACCTCCGTCACGACCGCTTAGCTGTTGCTCCCATTGCCACCTCCCCCGAATCTCACCTCCCTTCATGATGAGCACGACCGAAGTCCAGTTGCCCTCCTCCCATCCGGTCCCGGCTCTCACTGGGCCGCCCCTCCACGAGCCCCACCACCGGCACATATCGGTCTTGGTGTCCTCCGGAACACCACTACACCAGCTGATTTCCCCTTGAGCTCTCGTAGCTCAGCTGACGAAGTCGGGAACATGAATAAGGGTTCATCTCTCTGGACTGTCTCGCTTTGCTATGCAAGTGGGGGATTCACTTCCCCCTTCATAGACTCCAAATCACCAGATAAGCATTGCCCCGCCGCAGACCGGGAGTGTGGTCGTATGTGTCTAAGTTATCATTCTCCCCACAATAATTTCTGTATATCCCCTTGATGGTTCCCCTCAGTCTCCCCAGAACTGACATGGATGTGAAGCATCTTGTGTGGTGCTTACTCCTTCCCCTGCGTTCCCACCCCCCTTCCCCTCCCTTCCCTCCCCCCCTTCCCTCTCCCCCCCTTCGCTCAACGCCCCTCCTCCCCCCGTCCCCCCCCGCTCCACCGCTCCCCCCCCTTTTCCGCACCCTGTTCCCTAGACCCAGTTCTGATCATTAAGCAGATTGCCTCTGTGCCCCGAATGCCACAAAGCCATATCTCCAATCTAGACTTAGAATGTATACTTTCTCCCTCTGCTCACAAGAGTCCCAAAAGCACTGTGTCCTAACTAAATATACCAATCTTTCTCTGATTCACTAAGTTCAAGGGTCATAAAGGCACTGTGCTCAGTTAAGGCTGCTGGAATATATGGATGTGTCCACAAGCGTTGCTAGCACTATATACAAACAATGCACTTAAAAGTTTGGGACACTCTCCCATGTTAAAAAGATATCCTTACCATGTACCCATCCCTCCCTCCTCCCCTCCCTTCCTCCCTTCACCTCCCCTCCCACCTCTCCCCCTCCCACCTCCCCCCCTCCTTCCCACCTCCTTCCCACCTTCCCCCCCCACCTTCCCCTTCCCCCCTGAACCTAAACAAGGCAGTTTGCACTTGTGTTACTCCCCTATATTCAAGAGCCATAAAAGCACTGTTTCAATCAATGTAAATGGACATTTTAAGTGTTCTCCCTATTTAAATGCAATAATAAACACTGTACTCTAACAATGCATGTAAAAGCTCTCTGTACCTCCCCACGTTCAGAAATTATACTGACCCTCCCCCCTCACCTCCCTCCCCTCCAACTCACCTCCCCCCCTTCTGCCCCCTCCCCCTCCTCCCCCCCTCCTCCTCCCCCACTTTATGGACTCTATTCGGGTGCACCTGGGTCACAGAAAATCTGTGGATCCGGTGAGTACTATGACACTTTCCCCCAAAGAAATGGACAGATATCAGGACCTTATTATGGGCCGGAAACCCCAGCCCCTTGCAGAACCTCATATTGTGAACATAACTCTGGTATCAAGTCAGGGTGGGGTACAGGCCAAGGACTCTGACTGAGACTTGAAAGACTTTTCTGCCCCAGGCCCTGCGACTAGTACCACCTCCACCATGCTATCATGACCCTCTTTTACAAAGAACCCTAAACGGCGGGCTCAGAGCCTTTTGAAACCCGCAATGCCTTATCAGGACTGGCAGAACTGGTACTTTGGGGATGAATTAGATGAGGAGGATATTGCGGCCCGTATAACCTCTGGGGGTTACTGCCAGACCCTATCCGGAGGTGACGTCAGACGCTACATTCACTGGGACGTGCCAGAGCTGCGGCATCTGATCGCCACACACTGTGAGCTGCGGTCAGACCCAGGACTAACAGACGTCGGCGGGGCAGGACTGTGAGCCAGTGCGGAAGGCGATTTCTCCCATACACTATATAAGTGTGAACAGCACATTTTAATTGCATTATTGTAAGTGCACACTTTATATTTTAAACATAAAGCATTTTTGTACCTAGCTGATCTGTGCTATGGAATTTCTCTCTCTCTTTTTCATGGGGGTCTTATCCTTTTGAACACTGTGAACCCTGCTGAGTTCTACCACACCTGTCTTTGTAGTGATAGCCACAGACTACCTGCTACCTCATACCACACCTGTCGGGGAGAGATGTTAATCCCCCTACACACTGCTTGATTATATCTAAAAGAGCCAAGACTTCATCATCACATTTACTGAATATAAGAACCTCTACACTTAGAGTATCTCTGTATTTTTTGTTTCCAGTTTATGCTCCACCTGGAATCTGAGAACCAATTTCTACATCTTGGGGACAAGTGAAGACGAACCCCACCAGAGGGTTTTGAGCGGGGGTTCAAATGTATTACTTTCTTGTATTGCACATTTAACTTTTTTGCACTGCACTAGTTTATTTATATTCACTTATATGTATGCATTATTGTGACATACTCTAATTATTAATCTATACATTTTTTACTATTAAGTAAGAATCACAAACTAATTTTTTTGCACCTATTTTTCACTTTGTTACAAAATTTTAATATTGTTACAATATAATTACTATTTTACGCTATGAGAGCCATGCACTTTGTTTTTTCTCTTTTATCTGAGCTTATGGCAGATGGAGGCACTGTGTACCATGGAGTAAATGTCAGGTATATACCCCAGAAGCCTGTCATGCAGTCCCCACAACCATCGGCGGACCCCTCAGCTTCTTGAAAACCAACGGTAGCATGCACAGTACACCTAGTAACAGGGGGATCTGAAATCAGTGGGGAACCACTGTTACACACTTCTTTGACAATTATATAATAGTGTTAAAAAATCTTGATAGATGTTCACGCATTGCCCTTACTTCTCAAATTATAGCTTAAATAACAAAAAAAGACATTAAATGCTAGAAAAAAATTTGCTTATTCCACCGTTTCAAGTTCATTACTATACCTTGCGGTAACTTTCAGGATAGGTCCAAGTTGCAGACTGGCCCCTTTAAGAAATAAAGTATTGTACACACATGTTCACATTAGGAGGCTTCTGATGATCCCAGAGTGATATGGCTCATTACACTATGAATTATTAATTTGGTCACTGTGGGCATTTTCATCTCCCCCTCACTGGTTCACAGATTTTTCTACCATGGCTGTGGATGATGAGTGCTTCACATTGTGCAGGCAGAGAGAAAAAGACAAAGAAACATGTAATCTGAAAAAGTAATCTAGAAGATGCTTAATGGATGCACAGTATGAAAGATTGGATGTTTTCTTTACTGTAAGCAGTAAGACACTTTAGTACTTCACTGGGCTCGTCTGTTTGACAATGCCACTCTATATCAGGGGTTCACAAACTGGGCTTCCTGAAGCTTGAGGTCCACTGCGGGAACCCCAGACTGCATGATAGAGGATGGGAGGCCGGCAGGGTGTTACTTATAGGCACAGAAGAATGGAGACTTTTGAGAGGAGTCGTATGTTAAGGAATTGCGTGCAAACTCAGCAAAAGGGAGAAGTTCTGCCTAATTATCCAGATCAGTAATTTTTTTGTGAAAAAAAAGAAGAAAGTGCCGAACTAAGGGCCACAAACAGCTTTCCTAGGACTAGAGTATCCACTATGCCGTACCCCCCCCCCCATCCACCCCAATACACATAACCCAATTCCCCCAATAACTAACACCAATCACTTATTGTAGAAACATGTTGCTTGACACATATGCGGAAACTTTTCTGCCTCATTGTAATACTACAGCCATTACCAGCCTCAGAAAATAAAGGTATGCTTTTTATTCTGCAAATAGCTTCTTCTTTATAAACTCAATTACTAATGGGGAGGTTTACTGTTAATAACTGTAATATCTATGAATATTAAAATTAAAATGTTTCTCCTTTGTCAAATAGTAGTCTGTTTCTATATATATGTAACGCTGTTTCCCCCCACCCTGTGGGAGATTTCGACATTACTGGTCATGTGGTGCATGATACCTGCTGGTAACAGGAGGGCTGAGTCGTCCGCCGGTGGTAGTGGGGACACAGGACGAGGCTTCTGGGGTTCATATCCCACATATCTCTTTAGCAGTGCAGTGCCTCAATCTGCCATAGGCTGCAGGAAACTGAAGGTGATCTCCCACGGTAGAACTATTACCTCTCCCCCCCAGTAAGGTCACGCACCAGGCAGGCGCTATATGCAGATAGTAATGTAGAGGCCCCGCTACAGCTTAATGTATCTAGATATGTTTATAGGTGAGGTGCAGTGGCTGGTTAATAGGTAGAACAGCTTAGAGGCAAGAGCCCAACTTAGAGCACTCACTACCCTAGATGCAGTATGAGGATTAATTAAAATAAATGCTTTTAATGTTCATCAAATTAAAATAATGGGGTTTAAAATCCAAGGACAGGACACACACATTTAATCCTATGTTGAGTGCGTGTAGCAGTCTGGATTATATATTGATAAGAACAAATGAGAGAGATTAGATCAATGTTCTTAGGGGAGCTGGTATGCAGTATTCCCTATAGAGGTGTTCTTTGGTAAAACAGGGATGAGGAGGTGGTGTAGGAACCTGCCTATAGAACAGGTGTAGCCCATGGTCAAAAGGTTTTATGAACGTGGCTATAGCAGACGAACGGTGAAATTGGCCTATAAAAGGGCCAAATATACACCCCGTAGATCCCTGTTTACAGATCGCATACAAATGCCGAGTGATAAAGTGGTACGATATGGCGGTACCTATAACACACAGTGGCAGCATGCCAGAGATATCATCCAAAAACACTGGCATATACTAAAGACCGACACCCACATCAGTGAATTTCTACATGACCATCCATCTATGGTCAGTAGGAAGGCGAAAAATCTGAGAGATGTCTTAGTCCATAGCCATTTCAGTGAGGATGCACCTAGGACCTGGTTACCCCCAAAACCACAGGGGTCATTTAACTGTGGAAGGTGCAAGGCATGTAAGTACATGTATATCACCAAGGAATTCTCAAACTGGAGTGACACAAGAACCTACAAAATTCGCAAATTTATAAATTGCTAGAACTCGGGCATAATATATCAAGGCGTATGCGAGTGCGGAAAGATCTATGTAGAGAAGACTAGATGCCCTCTCAAACAAAGGGTGCTTGAACACATAGGCACCATATGTAATAAGACCGAAAAACCTCTAGCAAGACATGTTAACAGTGTTCACCAAGGTGACCTCACCATAATTAGGTTTGTTGGAATAGCAGTTCTCCATGGACCAGAGGCATGGTGACTGGGATACTGCTTTACTGCAGAAAGAGGCAAAGTGGATATATACACTCAAAACATTGTCACACAAGGGTCTAAATGAGGGATTTTTGTTCACTCCATTCATTTGAGACTGACAGTGTGCTGTATGAATATATCTATATACACACACTCCACCGGGTGGCCCTTGGTATCCACTCTCTCTCTCCTTTATCCCAGTACACCACTATAAACTTTCTCAGTCCCTACTTAAGTTTAGCTCAGTTTTGTTAATAAGTTCTTGTTTCAATACAGCATAACCTGTTGCCACATTGATTACAGGGGTTGGTCAAATCCTGACATTAAAATTACATTTCAAGAAGTATACATTGCATAAGGATTGGCTACTCATCAACCCTTAGTCCGGCAACTGTGACCTTTTTCACAGCGGATCACTATGTTCACCAAATAAATTCTTTAACTCACTCATAATTGCTAACGGAGTGTTAGCAACACTCCTCTCATAATGGTCAAAGATTTTATTATATACCTTAATTGAAGCACTCTGTTTTTAAGCTGTGTGGATTACTCTCACAGTTTACCAGTCATATGCAGCAATATACTAATAATATTCATGTATTGCTGCATTTCATCAAGTGCTACTCTTATATGTCCTGTAGCCACTCATGACAATTATTATATCTTAGGATGCGCTATAGATGTATAACACGAGTATCATATGAGGTGGCAATAAGAGTGAGATAAGTAACCAATAGAAACACATAATAGCATATAAATATTCATATCGAGCCTATGGGACCTCCCCCTCTCATTCAAGCCTTGAGAAAGCGTTTCTCACACGAAACGCGCGCGTCGGCACTTCTCACGTGCACGCACAGGGTCAGCACTGACGTGGCAGCCTTCTATCTCGCAGAGCGAGCAGCTGCCAGACCCAGCGCCTGCACACACTTCCGTACTGAGCTAGAGTCACGGAGTTCACTCGATAGACAGGAGGTAAGGATCGTGGTTGTTTGCTATCTGCTCTGTTACTGTATGCACGGTTGAGTTCATTTATTATATGGACATAGGAATACTCATTACCACACCGTAGCACCTGAGCAGAAGCACACTAGTGATTGCTTATTCATCTAGGGATCTACTCCGTTTCATAGATCCATTGCCTCACTAGCTAGTGTTTAGCACAGTACCTGACGGTTGAGCCCATTCATGAATATGGGCACAGGTATACACAATAAGCCACATCGTCCTATGGTATCTGTAAGCTTCTCTATCTACTGCCATTAACGAGTGTTTATTAGCCTCTATCACCACGGGCTACACCCGTTCTATATAGGCAGGTTCCTACACCACCTCCTCATCCCTGTTTTACCAAAGAACACCTCTACAGGAAATACTGCATACCAGCTCCCCTAAGAACATTGATCTAATCTCACTCATTTGTTCTTATCAATATATAATCCAGAGTGCTACACGCACTCAACATAGGATTAAATGTGTGTGTCCTGTCCTTGGATTTTAAACCCCATTATTTTAATTTGATGAACATTAAAAGCATTTATTTTAATTAATCCTCATACTGTATCTAGGGTAGTGAGTGCTCTAAGTTGGGTTCTTGCCTCTACGCTGTTCTAGGAGCTATATGCAAACAGAAACGGTTTATTACTCTTCTGTACAGTACAGGAACAACGGCAGGCTTCTGCCCAATGCAGTCTCACAGCTATCACTGAAGGATGGTCCCTGGACCGTCACTACAGGACAAGGGCGCCAACAGCCGTCCTAGCTCTTCCTTGCCTCCCTAGCAGAGGCAGAGGTATGGTCCACACTCACTCTCCCCCTGAGGGAAGAGGACTGGAGAAGGCCCAATAATCAGTCTCTCTAATGTGTGACCCGCCTTCCTCAAGTGGGGAAGGGCACTCCTAAATTTGGGTGTTACCTGCCCTTAAGTACAGCTAGGAGGAGGGCACCAGGTCCGACCTGCAGCAGGGGAAACAGAGGTGCTGAGTACAAGACAGTACCGTCAGAAAAAAAGCCCTGATCTTGCTGTTCTGATACAAAGCAATGAAGGAACTGTTCCAACGACTGCTTGGTCCTTTAAATTAGGCTATTAAACTGTGAATGGTAAGCTGAGGAAAATTGAACAACTTTCCATTCTGGTACAGAACATTCTGCAAAACTTGGAAAACGATCATATTTTTTATACAAGGTAGATCCGAGAGGAGATCCAAAAAAGAGCCCTCACATAATGCACTCAGTGCTAGTAGGATAAATGTAAATGGGAATAAATGTCCATGAGATACATTGTCTCCATAAAGCTGGTATCAAAACCAAGGGTCAGCTACTAAAAATAAAAAGAATACAACTTTAATATATCACAAAAAAATTACAAAGTGAATGTTTATTATTTACACTGATATTAAAATCCCCTTTGTTGAGCGGCAGCTTAGTGGTATGCTGGGATAGATGTACTTGATACTCGCATATATATATATTGTCTCGGACATATAAATAAGCGTTTGAGTGCAAGTACAAGAAAAATGTATCTCCCATGCTTAACCAACCATCTAAATATGGATAATATATCTAGTAGTATGGGATACATAGAGAAGTATTCATTGCCAAAGAGTAGAATAATATAAACTCTATAGCAAGTAAACACACAAGTCCTAATGGAAAGTCATTTGTTGAAACAATCAGATAAATAAAGGGTAATGCAGACAGTTATAGTATATGTAGGTGTATCTATCTGTCCATACATATAGAGATGTAACATGCATATACTCTGCATACACAAAGGATAGACGCATATACCTATAGAAGAGTGTAAATCGTTCTCAGATCTGGGTAGATGAACTACCAATCTCGTCTGTAATGTGTAAACATGTGGTCCCTGTTGTTTGTAAGACACATATAGCCAGAGTAGACAAGTCACGGTAAACAATAAACATCAAAATATAAGTCTATCAGTGTCAGTGATGTACTGTATACCAGAGGTGTTACACTATTGTTATAGTTAGCATTATCCCTTAGATCAGGGGGGTGCAAACTTTTTTCCCTGCGCCCCCCTGACGGCTGTCCCCTCACTCCCGCGCCCCCCCCCCAACCCCAACTTACCCGCGCTCCGGCGTAATGACGTCACGTTGCCATAGCAACGTGACGTCACATGACCTCGCAGCGTCATTTTGACGCCGCGTTGCCATGGCGCCGCAGGGAGGAAGCCGCCGGAGCCACGGTAAGTTAGGTTTACAGAGGCCCTGCAGCTCCCCCGGCACTTAATTTAAATGCCTTCGGGAAGCGCGCGGGACCTCTGTAAACCACGCGCCCCCCGTCGGCAGTGTCGCACCCCCCCTGGGGGTCGCGCCCCACAGTTTGCGCACCGCTGCCTTAGAACCTAGGATAGTATAATAGTAATATAAACACTTGAGAAAGTGACCACCAGGGGTCACTACAGCCCTAGGGTGTTGCACTCAAAAGTCTTAGGTCAGGAAAAAACTTATCATATACACATATAGGGTATGTATATAGTCCCATAGTGTTGGGCACTATGACCGCCTATTTATAATATATACAAAGGGTAATGATCAGACTCAACGGAGCACTCTATGTCATTAATATAAAAATAGAAACGTTTTATTACATAGTCCAAATAACGACAAAACACCTGAATATATTTACAGTGCACAGAAAGGGTTAACATCCCCAGAAAAGAGACAGTAGAGAGTATGAACCGGTAGTTATTTTAATTCTACTACCAGAATAGATTATCTATATTTACAGGGAACACATACAAATTAATGAGAGGAGATGTTGTATAAAGTAGGTAAATAGTAATTGGTCCAGAATTAAGTAAGTGCCTCCCTTTTTTGTAATAAATACATCTTTCAAACTGAGACATCATAGAGTTGTAAAAAGCTTATTAGCATAAAAAATGCATGTCTCGAATATTATCTGATGATATTGTTGGATATATGATGTACGCGATAGGAAGTGAATATATTAAATCAGTTAACAGTAATACATACTGTAGCATTCAGCTCGGTATAATTGATGCCTCTATTATGCCACAACACATAGAGATATATAATGCTGTTCGTATGAAATCGGAATGCCCCAAATAGTATAATAGTCCCGAGTAGCAGTGTGTAGAGGGTGTAATCATGGTGCAATCAACATAGGTATGCAATCTGGTAGCGTCACAATAATATTGCTATTAGCATTGTCTCGTGAGCCTAATAGCAGATAATCAACTCAGGATAATACAGGGTGAGCGGTCCGGTCAATCTTTGCTATACAGTATTGTGAAACTATCATGTTTGTCATCATAACTCTATGCTTAGGACATACAGATAGAGCATGATGGTTTCTCCCGCTGGCCTCTATGAATTCTGCACATAAACCCGTTCTGCGCCGCGACATGGTCCGCAGAAGACTTAATGGTCCATCGGATTAACACAGCGGGGGTCCCTGCGTTTTAATGTGACTCCCGCTATGTGAATCCTACCAGGTTCCACAAGTCTGTAAGAGACGCGCAGTCAGAGATAGACTGAATCAGTCACTATACCTGCGCGCCTCTAACAGGTTATCGTGGTGATTTTATTTTATTAATGCAATATTATAGCAGGGGGTCTCCGGAATTAAACCGCATTGATTTAAGGTCCGGGGAGCCCCTACTTCACGAGTTACAGGCCCTGGTAAAGGGTGCTGGTATTCCAGCGGCCATGTTTAAATTCTCCCATGTCATGTGACCGGGATATTTCAACGCATAGGAGATACCTGCACTGTGACAGTGAAGGGGTACCCAGTACAATAATAAAGATATGGTGCCCCTGAGCCATATGGGGGAATTGCGATTGTCAGCTCTTCAACCCAATCATGGCATGTACACTGGCGACACACTTTATTCGAGCTCGGCTAGTCCCACGAATTCGGGTATACCCGGGTGTATTGAGGTTTGTGACTGTTTTCTGCCCGAGTGCATTGAGGTATTTTCCATGCAGGGATTGAAGCATTTTATTCCCGCTGGCTGCAATACTGCACAGTATATATATATACTGCATTACAATTCATGAATTTATGCCATCTGGTAGACACGCGAAGCATTGCAGCCTATTAAATCCTAATCATTATCATTTAACAGATCAGCCACCCGTCAGCCAGGCATGAACCCAGGCTGGGAAGGCAAACGCAACAAGGCTTGTCAGAGGTGAGGAGCGGCGCATTCCAGGTATCTGCCAGGTACATACTGGGTATTTGCTCGAATAAAGTGTGTCGGTGCAGTAACTGCATTTGTAATAAAGATGTACTGTATGTGTATTTTTACTGTTCCAGGAGTGCCAACCAGCGGAAATGTGCAGGGTGTGATTTTCAGCGGTGATTTTACAGTAAAATGTTGTCAGGGTGTGTTTGGGTAGAAGGGGGCCAGTGTTGCGGGTTACCCCGAAACATGTACTCAGGAATCCCCGCAGATTCCTGAGGACATGAGCAACACAGACCACCGGATAAAATCCTCCCTAGAAAGCAGTTTGCAGCTCACCGCCAAATCTCCCTGCTTCAGCACAGACTAGAATAGTAAGTCCGGGCAGGGGAATGAATCACATTCACGGTACCCAGGTATATGCCCACAAACCCCAGAACCCAGTGTGGGGTTCAGTACATCTCTCACCAGGTATAAGGTGGCGAGAGTTATATGTTTTTAAGTTACTGTAATGTTCAGTAGGGATAAAAATCCATTTGTATGGAAGACAAAGTGGCTACTCCGCCCTCTAAGCTTCAAAGACAATCCAGGATATGGAGGTGTTAAACCATTTGTTAGCTTGCTTGGCAGGGGAATAGAACTTCAATAAGCCATCCTGGCAAGATGTCAACCTGCCTAGACTGAGCGGCACCAGGTAAGAGGGGCAGGGTCTCATATGCTAAGCAGCAAAGGGGCACAGTTCGCATGTGGCCAGAGCAGAATGAGAAGCCCCCTCTGCCAGGTTTGCAAAGTATTGGCATCTCCATCATAGGGGGACGGAAATATTCCCATGGAGAGATAGCCTGCACTAGTTATGTATAGGAATGTTAACCCTATAAGAACCCGTGCAGCCCATCAGGAAGAGAGTCCTCATGCTGTAACAGATTCACCTAAGATTCATCATGCTGTAAGAGATTCGTAACATCGTAACAAAGATTCAGCTAAGCTTCAAGAGTTCGTCAGAACATAGGCTGCGTCACCGCTAGCGCTGAGCTCGCTGAGGGGGCGGCGCTTGGCGAGGTGACTTGCATATATATATATGCAAGTCCCTGCTCATGCGATAAGCACGCGGATATGCGCGTGCACACATGCTCACCGGCGCTCGGCGCTTAGGTAAATAATATTTTCATACTTACCAGCGTGCTCAGCTTCCCCTACAGCTTCCCCCACCGGGCAAGCATGCGGGGACAAAGCATAAGGTTCTAAGATCCAGTACTACGGGAACAGAACGAAAGAAGCAGCTCTGGCGGAGTAAACAGCAGTGGCAAGTTGCGCTGCTGACCGAGGACTATTTCAAGCTCTTTTCGCGAGCAACTCCCTCTCCTTGGAAATTTGCAACATTTCGTTTTGGCAACAAGATATTTCGTTTTACCCTATTCCAGTAAGTGTATTTTGAGTGTAATTGTAAACTAAGCTGTGTGTGTTCATTCTGTAAATAAATCAACATTTATTTTATCTCTTGCTTTGCTCAATCAAAGGATCCGGGTATTTTGGTGTTAAAAGTTCTGGTCTACCGTGACAGGCACCCCATACTGGGGCCTGTATCTCAGGAAGCAGGGGTCCCCAGACTGAAAATCAATTTGGTTCTGCTCCAGAGACCCCCTGCTACAGTTCTATGTTATCAAAATAAAATAAAAGCAGCTTCATTACCTTAGCGGCTAACCGCTAAGGCAATGAGGGGGTAATGGCAGAAGACTACCAGGTTTATTGGGGGTAGAGGCGCTGAGTGAAGGGGGTACCTGTCCCAGGATTGGTGGCTAGGCCTACCAAGAAGGTTGCAGGAGGATTTAACCCCCTCATTACCATAGCAGCGGTAACTGCTATGGTAATAAAGGGGATAACCCCCCTACACACCCGGTAGGCCTAAACACCCACCCGGGTCCAAGTACACCCTTCACCCAATCCCTCTACCCCCAATAAACATTCCAACAAAAAATACCAATAAACCAATTGATTGGCAGAGTGGCACACCCGGTTGCCACTGTGCCAGTCAATATGCAGTCTGCAAATCCCAAAAACAAGCTGCAAAATAAGATCTTCAATTTCAAACCAAAAAAGCCAATAAACCAATTGATTGGCAAAGTGGCACATCACAGATTGGCAACTTTGATTGGCCGAGTGGCACACTGGCCACTATGCCAGTCAATATGCAACCTGCAAAATATCAAAACCAAGAGCAAATAAAACCACACTTAATTTCCATTTTATTTAAATGCCAATAAACCAATTGATTGGCACAGTACCACACCAATACCCAATGGGTATGGTCTGTCACTCTGTCAGTCAATGGGCAACCTGCAAAACAAAAATGCTTGCATCAAATAAAAAAGACATTACCGTACATTTGAATTACCATAAATGCCAATGCAAATGCCAACCTAAAAAGAATCCAGCAAATAAAACAACAAGCACCAAACAAAAGACATTTACATTGTAATAAAAAATTACAGTATGCAAAGGCAAATGCCAAACTAAAAAAAAAAAAAAAAAAAATACAACATGAAATAAATTACAATCCATGTTCTTCTTACTTTATCCCGGATTCCCAGCGAATCCAACTCCAGAAATTCCTGGTCCACGACGCAGTGCTCCTTTAAGGTTGGTATTTGCATTGGCATTTTTGTTTCATTCAAATGTACAGTAATTTCTTTTTTATTTAATGCAGGTATTTTTGTTTTGCAGGTTGCTCATTAACTGACAGAGTGACAGACCATGCAACTAGGTGGTGTGGCACTGTGCCAATCAATTGGTTTATTGAATTTTTTTGGTTTAAAACTGATCTTTTTTTTCCCGGCTTGTTTTGGGGATTTGCAGGCTGCATATTGACTGACATAGTAGCAACCCATGCCCATAGGGCATGAGTGTGCCACTCTGCCAATCAATTGGTGTATTGGTATTTTTTGTTGTTTTTTTTCTTGGTTTGTTTATTGGGAGTACAGGGATTGGGTGAAGGGGGTACTTGGCCCAGGGTGGGTGGTTAGGCCTAACGGGTGGATAATGGGGGGGGGGGTAATCCCTTGATTACAATTGCGGTTACCACCGCTATGGTAATGAAGGGGTTAACTCCTCCCGCAACCTTCCGGGAAGGCGGGAAGGCCTAACCACCCACCCTGGTGTAGTACCCCCTTCACTCACCATTTCTGCCCCAATAAACCTGGTAGTCTGCTGCCTTTACCCCTTCATTGCCTGAGACTCTAGCAGCAACCACCATATTAATTTCTTTCAAAACTAAAGCTGTATCACATTTTAATCTGGTCTGTAACTGTTACATATGCCTATAATATATATTATCTTTAACTGTGCATGCAATGTCTTGTACATAAGGTATACCTGGTCACGTGCCATGGGAGAATTTAAATATGGCCTTTGGGATACTGGCACCCCATACCGGGGCCTGTAATTCTGGAAGCAGGGGGTCACTGGACCTGAAATCAATGCGGTTCAGCTCCGGAGCCCCCCTGCTACAATACTGTATTATTAAAATAAAATCAAAGCCCAGCGATTACCTGTTAGAGGCGTGCAGGTAGATTGACTGATTCAGTCTATCTCTGACTGCGCGTCTCTTACAGACAGCTGGAACCCGGTAGGATTCAAACAGCGCAAGTCCCATTCAAACGCAGGGAACCCCTGTGTTAATCCGCCCATTAAGGCTGTCCGCAGGAATATCGCGACGTGGGTGAGGATTCCTTGAGGATGCCACACGGCAAGCCGGAGAAACCAACAGGCTATATCGGTACTTGAAAACGAGAGGAAACTCTCAATGTATTACTTCCTGGTAAAACATTTGATAAATAAATCAGGGCTCCAGGTGCGAGTTGGACCTCAGTGGCTGTAACAGCAGGGAGCAGGCAAGGCGTAGTCAGGTTCACAGGCAGGGGCACAGGGCAGACGGAAAGTATCATAGTTGGGTCACGGGCAGAAAGCAACAGCGAATCCACAGGAACAGGGCAAAGGGACAGGGGCTATGACAGGTACAAGTACAAGGCAAGGAAGAGAATGGGACAAGCCTAATTTCAGACAAGGACATTTATTAAACAAGGACTCAAAGAAATACAGGAACAGGGATCAAGATCTGGCTGTGGCAAGAAGATTCAAATGTAGCCCCCTTTCCCTGTGTCTAAGGGAACTACGCGTACTGCTGATTATCTGCATGGCTTACAGGAGGCCCAAGCCTCCGCCGCTGGAAGCCTGGGGTTATCTCGTCTCTTGGTTTACAGCGCCTCTACCTGGGAGGGATCCTAGCGCAGCAGGATAACCCCTCGCAGAAACTAATATGGTCAGTAATGTCACATACAGAGTATATAACAGGGTATTTACTGAACAAATACGATACACACAATATAACAGTACCACAGTACAATAAAATAATAACCCAAGGGGGGTCTATATCCTCAAAGTTCTTAGGGTTTGGGGGCACCAATATCCCTGATGTCCTTCCCCAATGTCAATCCCACCCAACTGTAAGGAGTAGTGCTACCCCCGTGGACCGTTGGTGCATGTTTATGGTATCTCCCCAGGCACTCCTGTACCCAGGTGTCACCGTCAGGCAATGGATCAGTCAGGTCCCACAACGTGGGGTCTGCAGATCCCTCCTCTTGCCTTATCCGGTCGACCACGTGGGGTGAACTCCCGCTGGAGGGTCTCACTGTTAGAGTCTCTGATAGATAGGCCTGGGTCTGGTCCCAGAGAGCAGGTCAAGCACACAGCATGGCACTCATCACCAGTGTACTGATACTCTACTCAGCTGCTGGGGGAAGAGTCCCTATCTATGGGCCTTCCCTGCAGCAGCCACAACATGTGGGGAATCGGGGCCTAGCTGGGACCTAGTCCAGCAAAGCACTGCTCTGTGGACACTACCTTCTCTTCCTGCCTCCCTGCTCCGAGTGCCGTGTTTAAGGTTTCCAGTCCAGGCTTTGGCTGGAACCCGCCCTTACATGGCTGCTGTGAAAATTTTGGTTACTGGCAGCCTGCTTTATTGGCTGCACCTGTACCAGGGCTTAAAATAGCAGCCAGTGACACCAGTCCCGGCCCGAGCATTGTATCCATTTATCTGTGTTCCTGGCCACCCTGGGCTCTAGTTCCTGAGCCTTCTTGTTCCTGTGCCTCCCCCATCCCTGAGCCTTCCGTGTTGCTTGCCTATTGCTGTGGCATGCCTATCTCTGTGGCTCCCCTGTTCATCGGATTTCCCTGTTGCTGACCCTGGACCGTGACCCCAACCTTCCTGCCTGATGCCTGCCCTGACCCTTTGCCTGTTGCATGGATTCTGCACCACTGCCGCCAGCCCTAACCCCTGCCTGCTTACCGACTACAGGACTCTGTCCCTGGGCTCTGGTCAGTTTATTTGCATCCCTACCTCAGCCCTGCGGGTCCGCTTCCTGAACGGAGATGAGCATCGTCACACTGTGCTCCTGAGTGCGCCAAATGTATCTATATTGCTCTCCGAGAATACTAAAGCCCTATTGGCTTCTGCGCGCCCATGTGGTAGCAGCCCCAGAGGCTGCTGGGACTTGAAGTCCCTTGTAGAGTCTCTCTATTGGCCACCGCAACTATCTGTGCACTGCGCATGCGTAACCCATGTCCCGCACATGCGCAAGGACTAACATGGCCACCACCTGCATTTCCCGGTCCTCCCCGGAGCTCCGTCTAACAGCCCGCAGCCTCCCTACACCTATACAGGTCTGCCCCGACTCCGGCGGCACCCGGACGAGCTGGCAACTCCCTCACCCACAGCGGAGGTAAGCGTGGAGCTCGGCTACAATAATATTAAAAATGCTAAAAAAAACACTTGCATTTATATTAAAAAAATGAGATAACCTAGACACTTTTTGCTGCGCCATGACTGCATTCTGATCATTTCAGATTCAGTAGCAACAAATGTTAGAGGTGGAGATCGTAACAAATGGATGTTACAAATACAACAATGGATTTACGATTTACATACTAAAACAACCTTCGGGCTCAATGAACATATAGATATTGTCCCTTTTCTTTAATAGTATATTTATCCTTTTATATATTTGTTAATTAAAGTAAATTAGGATAGAATAATTTTATTAATTTTCATACAAAACTTTACAACACGGTTATTGGTATCTTAAATACTTTATTGACAATGCATACAATTGTACATTATTTCTAACGCTATCCGCTTATATCGCGATGTGATTCTTTGGACCCCAAACACAGTGTTATAACGGGGTTGAGCTGTATATTTTTTATTATTTATTATTTAGTTTAATTGTTTCAGAATATTCTTCTGTATTTGTATTGTAAAAATAGATATATGCCATATATAATTTAAACTGTCGATAACTCTTGGTCTAGGCCCAGGAGTTTCTTTAGGGCCTCCCAAATTTCAATCCCGTCCACATGACTGGGAACGTTCCCTACTTCCACCACATGACTAGGCAGTGCTTTACACCAGCAGGCCCAAGAATGGAACTCATGGATTGAGGGTATGAACATGCTTAACAATGTGACACAAAAATAAAATAGGGCACCCCATGTCTGATCTCAGCAGCGCCTCCAAATGTAACGGGTATTCCCCCACCCAATCGCATATAGAGTGTATGTGAGGGGGAACCTATATGTTACCAGGTGTGGTGCGTTATACCTGTCAGGCCCACAGGAGGTCTGAGCCTCCGCTAGTGAGAGCCTGGGGTGAATCTCTGGAACGTTTCTTGTCAGCGCCTCCACCTATGTGAGATTCTAGGAGTGTAGAGTGGCCCACACATAGGAACATCCATAAAGTAACCAGCCCACACCAAAGGTTATGGCTAAAAGGGTTTACTATATGGCAAATAACACAACATAACATACTTCAACAATATGACATTGACAGTGTCCATCTATAACACTAATAGGCACAACTCCCCGGTCAACACGCAGGGCTTTGTACCCCACACGTTATATCAATAGTCCCAAATGTCCCACAATACCCCAAGTGAGTGACTGTTGGTAAAGTTGGTGCACTTATAGATACCTGCCCGGGCACACGCCCTTGCCCGGGTGTAAAGGTCTTCAAAAAGGGTCTGACGCAGGAACAGGAATCCGCCTCCGCTTGAAGTGACTCCCTCGTGGAGCGTCGCACCCACAGAATGTCTCTTGTAGTAGAGCCTGTCTGAGCCCAGATGCAGGCCGCGATCACTGAATGCAACTGGTACCGGTGATATCACATAGAACTGGGTACTATAGAAAGCAAACCCCCCCTTGCACTGAAAGGGACCTTTCCTAAAACTGCCAAACTAACTGATGTGGCTGCACTGCAAGCCACACTGTCTCTTCTTGTCAGAGCACACAGCACTGCAGCTGTGTCACTGACAAGACTCAGACTCGGATAAGGGCAGGGTCCCTACTTAAGGGGCCTTCCCTATGAACTTACCCACTAACCTAGTGGGGAGTGGGGCCTACTTTGGCCTTAGGTGTCTGGGGCCTAGTACAGTAGAGCACTGCAGCTGTGTACACTACCTTCCCCAATCGCTTCCTGGATTCAACTGATAAAACCCTGTCTGCACACAACATTGTATCTTCTTTGCTGCAGGAGAAGCTGCCAGCTCTATTGGCTTCAATGCTGCCTGTGACCAGGGTGAAAGTGCAGTCCCCAGAGGCTGCTGGGAATTGTAGTTCTTGGTACAGCCTTTTCCTATGGGGACCGCGTGCGCGATCTTTACTGCGCATGTCTGAAGCTGTAATGGCTGCCGCTACTCTTAACTGAGCATGCACAACTTCCAAGAGCTCTTGCACACATGTAATGGCAACCTCTATGCTTGCCAACCTCTGTGCATTGCACAGCACAGGCGCGAACTCCCGCGCCAACCTCAACATGGCCGCCGCGATTGCTCTGCTTACGCGCAAGCCTCCGCACATGCGCGAACACATTAAACATGGTGGCGTCCTGCCGCAGCTGCCACCGGGAGTCCCCGGGAACGCGCTCGCCCCCGCAGCAGCACACATGCAAGAGGGAAAGAAACCTGCAGACAGGGGGACCAGAGGGGCCCTGGCTACATGTATATATGAGTTTTTGTACTTAACATGCACTTTATCTATTTTAAATGATTATTGTATTATGATCTACACTGACGGCTAGGCGGTATATAAGGGGACTAGATTCTCATAGCCACCATCCCTTGACGAAGCTGAATACAGCAAAACGCTTAGTGTCACTTGGTGGCGTTGTGCTAAATTGGAGGAGACGCGAGACACGTGAAGTGTTTTGTAGATGTGAAGATTTGAGATAAGGTGTGTGGCTTAGGCTATATGAAGACAGACTATCATCACCACCATTTTGGCGCAGCAGCCATTTTGAGTGTTTGCTTGTATGTATGTTTATCTGTTTATTCATGTATCAAAGCTGCGCTGCAGAGCATCGCTCCTGGCAACGACTAACCCTTGCATAATTCCTACTAGTCATGAAATTGAGATAATTGCATTTGTAAGAGTTTTTCCAACAAACTAATTCTTGCTGAACTCCCGCTTCTCTTATCTTGCAGCTACACACAAAGGGCTAAGAGGTTTACTCCTTAAGTCAGGAGGTTAAGAGGCCCAAATTATGGGGAGATATTTACAGTAGGATAAAGGTTAGCATGCGAAGCATATTTATGCATGAATAAGGATTTTGTATAAGTCATCATATTGTTTTTTTATCTCTAAGCCAGCCCCTTCAAGGGGCGTATTACTCATTTGAAATGTATAAAAGTGTGATGTCAAGCAATATGTTTTCAGAGGAATGAGTTCATTTTGAATTCTTTCTCTCATTTGTACCTTGGTGCAATAAACTCACGTTGATACTTTGAACCCTTGACTTATTGATATTATTTCTACGCTTTCACATAGACAAATGGAGTGAACCCGGAAGCCGATAGATCGGTAGACATGGGCACGAATGCTACCACTCAGAACCCAGCTGTATGCCTGCTAAACCAGGACTTTTACAAGCCTCAGTCTCCCGGACTATTCATTCTACACTTTACCCGGACAGTAGTGAATATGCTATGCGGATTACTCACCTGTCTCTTTTTTACTACACGCATTTAATATACCTTAGATGTAAGTAAGAATTGGGGGCTGTTGTGGCTCATACAATATATTTTCTATTTTTACGAAGAAGGTTGTGTTTCTCCTCTTGTTTTTTTTGTATACAGTATATAGATAGCTTCCATGTAGCAGATATTAAAAAAAAATATTTTAAAAAGACTAATATTTGTCTGTTTTTTAAAAGGCACATGATTTAAAGTACACTGAAATTGTATAACACGTTAGAAACACATCCCACATATTTATGAGAGGTAATCTATTGTTAACTTTAAATAATGACATTTTGAATACAATGTAATGTGAGCATTTGATCATTTCATTATCTGCCTCTTCCTAATTTGCCATTATTTTGACTGTATATCCCACTTAAAATGTATGTAAATCAATATATTGTTTAGCAAATATCTTGACTTGTAGTTTTCAGTGATATATTCCACTTCAAAATATTTATACTTTTGACCTTTTTACATACTTTTCATATAATATAACATTGATGATCTGCTAAATGCAAAGATGCTTAAAATCTAAATTGCCACATTTTGCAGTTTGCTGCTAATCTCTCAAGCAGGGAAGAGATTAACATAAACTTGATTTTTTCATATATATAGTCTGAGCCAATCCATAAAATGTCATTTTCTTTTCTACTTTTTCAGAGTTTGTTTTAAGAAATGTAAGGCAGGATAATGATGGTGCCCATATGTTGTAGTGGGGTTTCATTTGCTACAACAGAAGACATCATCATTGCTCAAGAATAACTAGGCTGAACATTCTGTAAATCACTAGATACTTGTATGCCCATTTTTCTATTGCCTGTTATTACTAAGTTGTATTACTTAAGTTGTCTTCTTAGACAATCTAATAAAAACCAGCTTTTCTTATCTTACATAACCAAAGAAAATAACTTTAAGGTTTATTTGGTCAGCTCCAAGTACTGCCTAAGGCTAAGGCCCCGTTACCTCAGACCACGCGCCCGCACTGCAGACAGGCGGCGCGTGGAGAGGCACTTGACCGCTATCTGCGGTCTGTAGGGAGTGGGAGCTGGAGCGGGGGGGGGCGTAGCCAAAATGGGTCGGGTGGGCGCGAAAATGACATCGGGGGCGGGGCCATCACACTGTCTGTGCAGGGGTTCCCTCCCCCCCGTGCATCTGCTGACAGAGTATGAGGAGAGAGTCTGTGGGAGGGAGAATGGGGGCTCCCTTGGTGCTGCAGCTGCTCCCCCCCCTCTCCTCCTCGCTCCCCGAAGCCTCCCAGCTCCCCGAAGCCTCCCCTCCTCCTCCTCTCCTCATTGCCAGGGGTTCCCTCCCCACCGTGCATCTGCTGACACTGCAGACACAGACTATGAGGAGAGAGTCTGTGGGAGGGAGCAGGGGGGCTCCCTTGGTGCTGCAGCTACTTCCCCCCCCCCTCTCCTCCCCGAAGCCTCCCCACTCCCCGAAGCCTCCCCTCCTCCTCTCCTCATTGGCTCACAGCCACACCACGTCGCCGCTTGGGATTACAATTCTCTTGCATCCCCTGGCGGTTGATGCGTGACAGCGTGTAGTGAGCCGTGCAGGGAGGAGGGACTGGGACCTGCTCAGGAGGACACCATCGCATGGTGAGTAGCGCGCACGCGGCCGCACGTGCCTCCGGACGCAGCGGGACCAAAGCCTAAGAGGTTTCTAAAAGTTATATGGAATTGTCCTTATGAGTGTTATTATCCCACATGACTGTGGAGCTCATTAAATAAAATGTGATAGCAACAATTTGGCACTACCTAAGGAAAGTCCCACTCAAGTCAGTGGGACTGTCGATACCGTAGCTATGTTGTCTTTGAGTATTAATAGATCATAAAAAAACAGAATATGCACACAAAGCGCACCAGGGATTAGTACATGGGCTAACTAAATGGAGATGCAATAAAACATACTAAAATTACATATGAAGTGTCAACCAAATTTATTTAGCACGTCAACCGACCCCATATATATAACAACAATTAAAACCCACACGGATAAGAATGACTAATTAATAAAAACACATTTCTTTCCAGGTAGTACATATAAAAACCATATAATGAGTGCAATGCACTAGACCATAAGGTCATGGAACAACAGAGCTACTTCCTACTGACAGTGAAACTATGCAGACCCAGAATGTAGTTGTAATACGCACTGAGGGAAGTGGGAACAACCGGAAGGGGACAAGCAGGCTTACCACATGTGGACAAAAGTACAGGTGAACTATCCGCGCTCGAGCCGTCCGATGAAGTTAGGTCCCCCCTTGCTGCTGACCGTGCATGAAATGGATACTGAAAATCAGTCCAGACTGTATCCACATGTGATGCTGGAATCTCCTCCAGCACTCCTCCACGATCCCACCTCAGCCAGTGCGCATGCGCGTCAGGTGACCCCTACGTGACCTCTACGCATTTCGGAACTGCGTCCTTTGTCAGGAGGGGGGTTGTGGTGTTTAAAGAGATACGGAATATTATACGGACAGTACAAGCGCAATTCCTTGTTGCATTTATTAATAGATCATATTGTTTTTTGCTCAATATAAATCTCATACTTTTTATCACATGTTTTACAAAACAAATAATTTCTATAGCACTGTGTTCATTTACAGATATAGTGACCATCCTGGAGCCGCACTACAAAATGGGAAAAGCTGTGATAGATTTCAAATCGCAATTTTTTCCTGCTTAAAAGTATTGTACAGTATAGTGGCTGCGAGTTGCCACAAGACTGATGCCATATGAAGCCATAACTCCAGGAACATGAAGTCATGCTAGAAAGTCGTTAACACACAATGTTTTGCCTAAAGTAGAAGAAAAGCATTAAGCAACCCAATTTACCTGCAGCTTTATGTCAACAAAGTGAGCGCTTTACTATATATATATATATAATGAAAAAATAGTTTGCACTCACGGTTTCTCAAATGAAGGCAGATGCTCGTCCCATTTAGAAACATGTACAGGGTAACCAGGGAAATCAAGGTAAAAAAGAGACAGCACACCGCAATAATGAAGTAAATGGAGTGTATTAACAACACAGGGCTGCCCTGTGTTGTTAATACACTTCATTTACTTCATTATTGCGGTGTGCTGACAAACATGTACAGTAAGGGGTTGTATAATTTTAAAGCTCTTAATTTGGGAAATTAACAGATTAACATTTCAAGATTTTTGGCAAATTACTCAATATATCCTAAATACAATACTAATGTCAAACCTTATACTTTTAATGGGAGTGTTGTGACCAAAGCGCCAAGTACATGTGACGGTGCTGGTCTCCAATCAGGAAGCAGACCCGCAGGGCTGAGGTAGGGATGCAGAATAACCGACCAGAGCCTGTTAGAGTATCCGAAGTCGGTAGGCAGGCAGAGGTCAGGGCTGGCGGTAGTGGTGCAAAGTCAAGGTAAACAGGCAAAGGCTCAGGGCAGAGAAAGAATCCCTTATGATGCACTCATCCTCTAACAAATGAAAACAAATACATTTTATTAAATTTGACGATGTGCTGCTGGTGTGGATTGGTACTATACAAGAATTTAATCGCTTTGTTGACACTCTGGGGCCTAAACACTAAACAGTCATAATAAAAATTGCCATAAAATTTAATTCGCAATTTTTGACAGCTTTGCTATCACGGTATGCAGAAAGACCCGAATACCAGTGATAGCAACATTTGAACAAATGCCAAGTAGCCGGCGCCGAGATGATCTGCCGGGTCACCCGGCGAGTTGATTCTGCTGCAGAGAGAGAGCTGCCTCTTTCTCTGCGCAAATCTCGCCCAAAATACAAATATTTAAATTTTAATTGTATTACTTGTGTAGAAGTGCAGGATGTCTCCAGAGCAGAATCATGTTGATTTAAGGTCCGTGGGTCCTGGTCACGTGACGTGGGACATTTACATGCATAGGATATACCGGCACCCCATAACGGGGCCTGTATGTCAGGAAGCAGGGATCCCTGGACCTGAAAACAATGCGGTTCTGCTCCGGAGACACCCTACTACAATACACTAGTAACAAAATGTAAATAAAATATGTAATAACCACCAATACACAACCAACCCCCTGTGCCCCCACATAAAACCATTATTTATTTTTTTACACATAGGATTAATATCACAGGCTGGTGGGGGTCCCCAGGTGGTCCCCACTGGTGTCTGCAGGCCCCACAGGGCACCCGGGGGGGTCCCACAGGTGTCTGGGGGCCCCTGGTTGTCCCCGCTAGGCTCCTTGGGCCTCCAGTTTTTCCCCGTAGGTGTCAGAGGGTCCCAACGGAGTCCACAGGTTGTCCCTGCGGGTGTCTGGTGGTCCCTGAGTTGACCCCAAGGGGTCCAACAGGGGTCCCCAGGTGGTCCCCACAGGTGTCCTCAGGTGGTCCCTGTGGGCGTCTGGGGGTCCTCAGGTGGTCCACGTGGGCATCCGTGTGTCATCGGGTGGCCCCCGGGGTCCCCGCTGGCCTGCGGTACCATTCCTGTATTAAAAAAATAACCATGGCTTACATTTCAATAAATACACCTCACCCCCTCACCAAACACATATAGTACAGTAATGTGCAAAATAAATATTATCCAGATATGGATAATAGATTATTTGCCCATTATTAAACACAACATTAGCCAGCCAGCATAAATAAAGTAAATAAAAACCATTCTACTTACCCCTGCCAACATGAAGGGCGTCCTCATCAGCATATTGTAGGGTCATGTCCTCCATTGTCAGCAACAGTACATAAAAAATTACAATCTAATGGTCCCTAACCCCATAATCACCATAGCAGTTAATCACCCTATTAATCACCATAGCACCATGCAGTTCACACACATCCCACAGGGTGGCGCTGCTGTGTTAGTAATGGAGTTCGTGCTCGTGAAGTAGGTTTTGGGGTTAATAACCTGCGATTATTTTCTCCTCATTTACTTTTTTTGAGCCTCACTTAAATATAGATTATATGTGCACGTGTCAGAAAAATGGTGCATGAAATGATGCCTTCACACCCGCATGGTATATAACGCATCCTACCCTGCCCCACTACCCACCCTGTACCGCTTGAGTGGCATAGTAGTACATCATACCCATAAAATATGGCATGATAAGCTACTACAGGAGTCAATGGTCACACTACTACAAAAGCATGAATGTCAAAAATACACAATATGAAAACAGATACAACAAGCACCTAAACACCAGAAACAGAAATTAAAAGCACTAGCCAACCAAGCAATTAACTAAAAAAAAACACTAGCCAATCAATTAAAAAAATAAAACCACTAGGCATTCAATAAAATAATTAAAACCACTATGCAATCAATTACATAAATCATACCACCAGCCAAAAAAAACAGTTAATACCTAAACGGAGTAACCAACACAACAATTAATTCATACAACCACTAGGCAACACATTAATTAAAACCAATAGCCACCAAAATACATCATTAAATAAAATCGCTAACCAATCTGTAAAAAGAAAAAAACAAGCCATCATAATTCAAATCAATTTAATCTAAACAATAAAAAGAAATAGAAAATAAAACAGTCAATAGAAGAAATGCATTTGCCACTATCAGTATTAAGAAGTCTATACTATGCTATATTTTCTCTGTAATTAACAGATACAGTTTGTCAGCCACAGTGCTAACTCTAAGGGGAAAAGAGACAGGTTTATCAAATTTGGGGAACTATACTAGAGTATCAATAATATGCACATTACAGACCGTAATTAGTCCCTGTCAGGGCGACTAGAGTATTTAGGTTATCATCTATCATCTATCACCATACAGAGATATATATGAATCAGTGAGCCCGGTGCTTTTTGGCTATACATCTTTGAACAATAGTTATATAAATGTATGCACAGGACTGGCACATCTACATGACCAGTTTTGTTCTAAGTGAGGGACGCAACACTGGTTATTTTTTAGTGCCAGTAACCCTATATGGTACACCATTAAGGCTCATGTGTGTTCCTCATCTGCTGTTCTGTGATTTTTTTGGATTATCTGTGCACCTATGAGCAATTTGATGTTTTAACTTAGTTAGTTCTCTGTCATTATTTTGAATTTAATAAAATGTATTTGTTTTCATTTGGTAGAGGATAAGTGCATCATCAGGGATCCTTTCTCTTTCGTATATACAATAGCTGTTCTTCCCAGGTTGCACCACTTTAATTAGTAAATCTAGAGCTGAGCAAGGATCATCCCCCCCCTTTCTGTAAAGGGTCAGGGCAGGCAGAAAGCAGTGAGGTCGGGGTCACGGTCCGGGGTCAGCAACAGGGAAATCCAAACAGACAAAAGGGTAAAGCGTGACAGCGTAGACAACAGCAACTGCAAACGTTAGAACTTGCTCGGCGACTCCCACCAGGAAGTGCAGCCTTATATAGCAGGCTTCCAGTAACCAAAATGGCCAGATTGAGCAGAAAGGGCAAGAAACTATGGAAGACCGGAAGTGGCAGCAAAAACCTGGCACAGATCGAGCAGAATCCTTACAATACAGCTGTGGGTGCTATAAAAATAAAGATATGCATATATACATACATACATGTCCATAAGAACAGAAGTAAAAATGACTAATGGACATCCCTCTGGATCAGGGGTGAGCCAAATACGACCGGCTGCAGGTTCTCCCCCACATGCTCCTTTCTTTCATTCTCCCCTTTTTCTCTCACTCTCCCAGCTTTCTTCTCTTTTAATCTTCAGGGCAATGAAGGAACGGTTTTCTTTGTCATGTTTGAGCGAGTGTGTGCATTGGTGTGTATGCTACATGTGCGCAGGTTGACTGTTTACCCATGTGATTACGTGCATAGAAAAGTGATTGTATATACGTGTGTGCATGAATTTACATGCGTGTGAACATTAATGAATGTTTATACGTGAATCTAACTGAATGCTTACATGTGAGTGTGCATGGGTTAATGTGTGGTGAACACATAAGTGCGTAGTGTATTATAAACAATGGCTTCATGTATTACTAACGTAATTTAAACAAATGTGCAAGTTATAACTCTTTTTTATTTTTAAATGTTTCCGGGTATTATGGCAGCAGCATCTCTCTAGATCAGGTAGACATGACATACAGTATGGGCATGGCCATGTTACAAAGAGATGAATCTAGAGCCATCACGGAACTTAAGTATACAAGAATGTCCTGTAGTGTTAAGCAACCATTCCCCATTAACCTTTTCAGTGCCTGGGTATTAACCATGAAGTGCTCCTTACTAATTACATCTTTTCACTGCTGAATGTTTGTTAGAGTTTGTGTTAAAAACGAAAACATTCACAAAATAAAAGTGTGCTAAATTAATTTATCAATAAGCACTTAAAATAGTCCATATGTATCAAATAAAAAATGTTGTTATTCAGGGGCACCAACAAAGAAACTGTTTCAAATAAAACAAAATTGTAGCTTTTACAGTGACCACATCACCACCACCTTTTTATTGCAATAAAGAAACATAACTACTATTATGTGTTGGGCTACCTGGGATCCAGCAGGTTTTTCTAAGCCAATCAGAACAAACCACCATCCACAATCAAGATAGGTCCCTTAGGCCCATGTTCTACTTGCTGTGAAGATGTCTTACCATTATTAGGGAATAGGGAAAGTGAAAGCTCAGTTCACAATTTTAAATTGAGTCTTTGAGGCCTATGCTATAAGCCTTGATAAGCCACTTATGGCACTGTTTGCCAAAAAGACCCACTGCTATTCAGTAAGCCTCGATAAGGTGCCGCTAAAAGGCTTTTGCGGCATTTTTTTTCTCCAAAAAAAAAACAAATTGCCAGGCGAGTCGCGATTAGCCACTTATCAGAAGGTTTTCGCATTTGTTCAATTCTAGTAGCCTCGAGTAGGTTATTGGAGATGATTGAGGCTCCAGAAAGGCGATTTCATCTGAAAATCTTCCTGCCAAGAAAGCTTGGCGTGAAGGGCGTGAGAACCTGTCGATAAGGCGGCGAGAGAGGACCTAGGAAAAAAATGCATTTTCCGGCCTCAAATTGATGCCAGGAGTCTCCGGAGATGATACCCATTCATATCAGCACCTGAGGCCCCTGTCATGAATCCCATGCAATAAAAATGCATTTACAGGCAACTTCATTACCTTAGCGGCTAACCGCTATGGCAATGAAGGTGTTAAATATCGATGCCAGGTTTATTGTGGGTAGCGGAGGTGGGTGAAGGTGGTTTTTGACCTGTGGTGGGTGTTTAGGCCTTGCGGGGGTGTTGCGGGTGGAGTTAACTTCCCTGTAACACTGTGCTGCCCGCAGACCAGACCAGTCCCCAGTACTGAGGTGGGAAGGTAGTGTACCACGCACACACAGTAGTGAGGGCGTGCCCGGAGTGTGGTAGGGTGCGTTGCCGGGTCTAGTGAGAGAAGAATGGTTAAGTACTTGCCGAGTCCGGGGCGCCAGAGGTCCGAGTAGTGAGTCCGTAAGCCAAGGGTCGAGGGAGGTAGAAAGCAGCAAAGTTGTAGTCCATAGCCAAGTCCAAGGGTCAGAGAGGTACACGTAGTCAGAGGGAAGCCGGGCTCCAGATCCAGAGAGGGTATGCAGACGAGCCAAAACAGCAACACAAACTGGAAGAGAGCAGAGAGCCAAGCACAGTACTCCAAAAAGCACAAGGCTACTAGAGCTATGCAGAGCGAGGAAGAAGGGGAAGGACTAGGGTAATAAAGGACGGCAGACCAATGGAGGGCAGGGAAGGAACGGAGGTGTGTCTGGGTTGCTTCATGGATAGGCTCAGGGGCAAAGAGGAGGAGGAAGCCAGGTCTGTGGCTGGACCGTAAGGCGGAGCGTTCCGTGATCAGCGGGGGCAGGGCCAGGAGTACAGTGTAGCGACATAGAAGGCTGGGTGCATGTGCGCTCTGTAAGACCTGCGCACGCGTGACCCGGAACTGCGGAAGCGCACCTCGCTGCAGTAGCAGAAGGCAGCATCGCACAGCCGCCGAGAGTGGAGGCCTGACGGGGCAAAGCGGGGGCGGCCACTGCGGGCGTCCGTCCAGGTAGGGGGGACCCGCTGCGGGGAAAATGTCCCCTGTTCCTTACAATCCCTCCTTGGGGCTACTACCCCTTTCTCTCAGTCCCTCTACCCACAATAAATAAAAATACACACAGCAACCCTACTACCCACCTCCTCTACCCCCAACAACCCTCCCCCCGCACCTCCCAACACAGTAATGGGCAAAATTACAATTATCCAAATATGGATAATAGTGCATTTGCCCATTGTAAAATAAAAAATTAGCCAGTCAGCATTAATAAAGTAAATAAAACGCTCCTTACCCCTGCCATCATGAAGGACGTCCTCCTCTGCATACTCCAGGTCCATGTCCCCCGATGCCAGCAAGAATACAAGAAACAATACAATCTAATGGCCCATAACCCCTTAATCACCTTAGTGGTTAATAACCGCAATAGTAATTAAGGTTAACCACCCTCCCCCGCTACCCACCCAGGAAGCCTAACCATCCACCCCGGGACCACTATACCCACCCTCTACCCAATGATTAGCATTGTGGTATCTCATACCCATATAATATGAGGATGATAAGCCACTATAGTAGTCAATGGTCACCCTAATAAAAAAGCACGAAGGCCAAAAATGCACAATAACATTGTTACAGTCTTGTCAGCTTTTAAAAACAGTTTTTTTTGGGGAATCCAATTTTCAAGTTTCAAAAAGTCAGATTGAAGTATGTGTTCAAGGTCGGATAGGCTAGGGCTGTGTGCATATAGCTGCAGCGGCCATTGTTCAAACACCATGCGTTGTGTACATCGGAATACTGATGTCATGACGCGGAATCTCTTCCAACCTTACTGCCTTAAGACGCGAGTGCAGCGAGTGCAGCGAGTGCAGCGAGTGCAGAAAATGGCATTTTAGAGTTCTGGTTTTTAAACACCTTGAATTAACACAGTAGCACAGTAGCACAGTACTGTGCACATTGCAATTCATTAATTTTATTGCACCCAAAGAAACAGAATCCATGAAATTCAACAAAGCAATCGCGATAAGCGCAGGTATCTGGGGCAATTCGCCGCATTCATGCTGCGTGGAGTACAGCAGAGCACACAAAATTGGCGCTGCGATTTGTTTGAATAACGGCCGCTGCTGCTGTATAAGTGTGCATTGGCTGTAATATCATGTAATATAGCCATGTGGTTTTAAGAATGTGACATACCTTCCTTGGATATAATGTCACATCCTTAAAAAAAAAAAAGAGGTGGGCACATGAAACAGCATCCAATTGATTGGAGCTGTACCTTCTGACCCTAAAATGTGACGTCACAGGCCATATATAAGCCCTGTACATCTCATTTTACCTCAAGAAGCCGACAAGACAACATCATGTTGTGGATTTACCATGGGGCTTTGGATTAGAAGAAGAAGAAGATAGAAGATCAAGAAAAGATAAAAATAATTACAGATGAAGATAGAAGACAGTGGGAAGATAATAGAAAGAAGATTTTTTTCACCTGATGCTGATTTTCAAGGTAGATGGCGTTGGATTGCGGGTGATGATGTTGCAGTATGAGAGCTTGCAGATACACTGGGATTCGGAGGGTGAAAACTTCTAAAGATAAGTAAAATATTGAATATATGAAAAAAAAAATCCAGGTTTTTTTATTTTATTTATTTATTTTTATGTATTTGCTTACCCATTGACTGATAATGTATTAATCTGTGCCAGAGTACAGATAAATACATTGACAGCCAATGCATTTTTTGGCAAATGCTTGTGTTCTATTGTTTGTTATTTTTTCGATTTCTGTTTATTGTTTGTATCAAATTGTTTTGAATTTGGATGGCTTGTTTTTAGTACATTTTAGGATTGGTTTGCATTTTAAATTAATTATTTGTTTTGTTTGCTACTGGTTTAAATTAATTGTTTTGTTGTCTACTGGTTTAAATTCATTAATTGTTTTGTTGGCTAGTGTTTAAATTAATTAATTGATTTATTGGCTAGTGTTTTACATTAATTAATTGTTCTGTTGGCTATTGGTTTAAATTAATTATTTGTTTTGTTGGCTAGTGGTTTTATTTGTTTCATAGTTTGCTTGGATAGTTGTTTATTTAATTGTATTGTTTTGGAATAACATAATTTTCAGAATGTTGCTATTTTGGTGATAGATAATTATTGTTGGGATGTTTAGGTGCTTGTGTGGTTTTTTTATTATTGTGTATTTTTGGCCTTAATTATTTTTATTAGGTTGACCATTGAGTGATATAGTGGCTTATAATGCCCATATTATATGGGTATGATATATCACTGTGCCATCAATGGGTACAGGGTGGGTATAGTGGGTCTGGTGTGGGTGGTTAGGCCTCCAGGGTAGGTAGCATGGGATGGGGTTTAAGCCTTAATTACTATAGCGGTTATTAACCGCAAAAGTGGTTAAGGGGTTAAGGGCCATTAGATTGTATTTTTTCTTTTATTCTTTCTGGGAAGGGAGGACAAGGACATGGAGTATGCTGATGAGGACACCCTTCATGATGGCAGGTATAAGTTGAACGTTTTATTTACTTTATTTATGCTGGCTGGCTATTGTTTGATTTTATAATGGGCAAATGCACTATTATCCATATGTGGATAATAGTAATGTTGCCCATTACATAGTTACATAGTAGATGAGGTTTTCGACCCATTTTCAGAATTTTGCTATCATAGGTAATCGAGGCTTTCTGAATACCATGATAGCAACGCTAAAAAAACTGACAAATTATATAGCCTGGCGATTTTTTTTATGAAGGCTTATAGCATAGGCCCCTTAGTTTGAAAGCAGGGAGAACATATTTTATAACTTATCTCCAAAAATAGGATACAACAGCTATTTGACTTTCACATGGACAGTAGAATTATATATGTTAGCTTATTATTTTATACAAAGGTGAAATCTTCTTCATTATCTTTAATAGAAGAAGCCTGGATTCATCCATTTAGCATAGTACCTACTAGATGGTCAGGCTTCTCCTCATTATTGTGAAGGTACCTCAAGTTAGCTATTATCTAGGCTTCCTTCCATTCAGTACTTTAGGTTTTGATTATGGTAGTCACAGCTAGAACAAGAGACAACTTAGACCACAATTATCCACAACGGTTAAACCACAATTAAGTATCCCTCTGTAATCAATTGGTATGATGCATACTGTATTTCTCAGACCTGGTCGATTCTATACTACAGTATACAGGCATACCCCGCTTTAAGGACACTCACTTTAAGTACACTCGCGAGTAAGTACATATCGCCCAATAGGCAAACAGCAGCTCGCGCATGCGCCTGTCAGCACGTCCTGAACAGCAATACCAGCTCCCTACCTGTACCGAAGCTGTGCGCAAGCGGGGACACTATAGAGCCTGTTACAAATGCGTTATTTACATCAGTTATACATGTATATGACAATTGCAGTACAGCACATGCATCGATAAGAGGGAAAAGGTAGTGCTTCACTTTAAGTACATTTTCGCTTTACATACATGCTCCGGTCCCATTGCGTACGTTAATGCGGGGTATGCCTGTATGAGTTATTTTGTTGTGTGATTTTGTATTCTGACAACTTTTCTTAAAAACATTGAATAACACAAAAAAGGTATGTCCTCCATAACATCACACTGTATGACCATGTTTATTTTTATGTTATGATTTTAGATGAGCCACCTGTATTAAATCACAAGGTCAAAACACCAAAATTATTCAATACTTAGCATTCTTATACCAGAAATGTAATGAACCTGCACTAGCACACAAGCATGAACAAGTATAATTTGTCTCTTTTTCACTAATTAGACACAATTGCTACATTGTTTGGAAAGCAGAACTTCAATACTGATTACATGGGCAATTTCAATATTCTGACACATTTTACCATTCAAATGTACTCTATTTAGTGTAATTCCTTAGTTATCCTCCTTCGTAAAAGAAAAAAAGTAGACTATATCTACAGTATGGAATAACTCAGACCTGTCAAATGCACCTTTGCCCTGAAATGTTGACTATCTGCTTTTTTTCAACATTAGTACAGTATGTTTATGGTTGTTATGTACTGTATGTTTCTTGAATATTATTTATTTTATTGTGGAATTAAAGGCAGACCTGGATTTGCCTATTTTATATGAGTACCATCGTGTTCAAGTGTATTTTAATGGTTGTACTAGTTTCTGCCTCACTTTTTATGTGCATGGTCTTAATCATGGCCTTTGGGGTTAACAGTGGTAATAAGCATTCCCTTTGTGATAACCTGGATTTTAATTTATCCAGTAGACATTTCACATACAGTAATATGACAGGATAAATGTTTGCTGCTGTAAGCATAAAGTACTCCATTTGTTTTGAGAAGTGTATTGCTCAGTTTCTACTAGCTCCCACCAATGTGAATAAATTATAGTAAGATTACTTATAACACATGACTTCTTGCATATATGAAAATTGTAAGACAAGTAAAACATAAAATCGACAAAATACAGACCCTGACTACAGTGGTACAAGGGTGGCATAACTGTAGGTCTGAATGAAATATAGTCTGGCCAAAAATTAGTATTTTTTAAGAGGAAATTAACTATAAATATGAGAGAGCATGGGGTTAAGTCGTGGAAATTGTGTGGGAGAGAGGGAAGGTACACAAAATAAAATTTTCTAGTGTTCCTGGAATGTAACCAAGTGTTAACAGCCTCCCAGCTGACCAAAAAACAATGGATTAAAGGTAAGATAAGAAGTAATGAATGGAGATAAGCAAACTTTTCACCAAAGTTCATGAACCATGAAAAGATTAGACTTTTTTCTCCAAAGAAAAATTTTCAGTTTTAAAAAATTTTGGTCAAAACTTGAAGAGGATTTTCTGCACGTTTAAGAACTTTTTTTTAAAGCAAAACAGTAGTGACACACATTTCTGGTTGTATTAGTTGTATTGAAAGGGAAACCTATTTCAAGAATGCTACTTCCTTCATATACTCTATTATTCTGGATTAATAGCAAAGCTTTAATATTGACAATAATAAAAAATGAGACAAAGAATAAAATAATTAAACAGAAATAAAATATTGAGGGTTTGGTAATCTTGATGAAAAATGTTGTCACAGCTGTAAAATGACCTTGCTAGAGGAATGCACTAAAAATTGGTTATGCAGTGGTCAAAGGAGGCTCTCCCCGCTTCAACATGATGAATTTCAAGAGCCTGCTGGAACCTATCGTTACTGCCCTAGTCCTCACTGCTGCACGCGCACCTGGTGACCTGGCAGCGCGTGCACGAGTAAAAGCCGCGATCTGCCGTCTGTGGGTCAGCTGGAAGGGAAGAGGAGGAGATCCAATGGGTGGTGGGGGGGGCTTATGGCGGGAGCGCGGCCATGACATCACGCGGCTTGTTCGCCCTCATTGGCTGAACCGCCGCCGTAACGTGGCAAGCGCTCCGTCACCACAAAAAAACTCCCAATTCTTGTCGACAGAGTATCTGGTAGCGCATCATGATTTCTACACGTGCGCGCAGGCAGCTACTGGGACCGGCCCCATTGAGGGGCAGAACTTGTTCCTGCTGCGCAATGGAGTGCAGCAGTAGACACTGGGACTGAGGCCTAATGGTTAGTGGCATGGTAATGGCCTCTCATGCTGGAGAAGCCGAGCTAGAGCCCATGCTTGGTGACAGTTTAGTGTTGGTGTAAATTAACAAGATATAAAAGAGGGCTAAGCACCCTTACATTAACATTCTACACATTCACACTCTACAATTAAACACCTTTCACCCCTGCTCTGTCCTCTCTTTGTCACAATACCCCAAACATTAGACAGCGGTTGTTCAGTATGAAATATTTATTAAGTGAGGTAAGATAGTGTTGTGCAATTACTTTAAATATAAGTGTAACCCATGTTCACCCCCCCCCCCCCCGATCGCAGACTGGACCTCTAGGGTGTAGTGAGGGCTGGCTACATGCATGTTGGTGGTGCATACCTGTGAGGAACAGGAGGGCCTGAGTCTCCCGCGGTGGTATCGGGGATAACAGGGACAGGCTTCTGGGGTATATGCCTTCATCTTTAGTGTTGGTGGTGCAGCGCCTCCATCTCTGGCGAAAACCTAGGCAATAGGCTGGAATCCTCCCAGAGAAGCCCTGGTCCCATGGCGAGAGATCCCAATCTCACACACAGTCTTTTGTATAAAACAGCAATGTCTCTTTATTGTCCTTACAACAGCACACAGCAGCAGTTCATGCACAGCAGCAGTCCATATGCAGTGTACAGGATGTTGACCTCCTCTCCTTTTCCTCCAAGCTGTATCCCTGCAGGATGGGCTGTATGAGGTTCCAATATCCCCCCGACACTCACCCATAGAGTATACCCTCTGGGTGAGGCAAGATTCCCCCCTCACCCCTTGAGTAGGGTGAGGGGCATTGGTCCACTTAGTTTTATCAGCTCTAAACAGGCTCGTCTTCTGCCTCCTCTCCAATCAGACACACCAGCACTTTCTGCTCCCAGGACAGAACTACTTGTCACTTACAGGAACAGGAAGAACTAACTTTAGACAGCCCCACCCCTCATGATGTCAGCAGGACCTCCCCTCTGTCTCAGGCCTGCATACAGAGTAAGGGCCTGCCTCTATCACTCAAGGCAGGGCTTGAAGCGGGGAAAAACCCATGATAACTACTGGTGGCCTGCCCTTAACAGGACTTACACCAGTAGGAGAAAGATATATAGCCCCCATTTCTTACCGGGGCTACATAAGGTAAATATAATTCAAGAGTAGCAGTGCATGAAAATATTACATGGTTAAATATTATACGGTTAACACTGATTATCACCTGTATTATATCCCCCCACATCTCCTTATATTAGTACATTCTAATTGAAACATTCTAAATATCACATTGCATGGCCCTAGCCATGATGCACTCTTCAACCTTGCATAACAGGGTTTGTTAATTCGGTTCAGAGGTCAGACATGCATGTATTGATACTTGGAAAGTGACCAAGCTGCAAGGACATCCAGTCAGAATACAATGAAGTCCAGTCAGCATGCACAGCATGCAGGGAAGCCCTTTCAAACACTTTGTACATGCCTTTGCCCACCCTTATCTCCATGAAGATGTCATATACTTGTAACAGGGGACTTATCCCTGTTCACAAATGTGCCTCTAATCCAGCAGTGTGGTTGTTAACTGCTGGTAGGCAATTAACTAACCCCACCTACCTGATTGCTTAGAAAAGCCTGTCTTGTCAGACAGGAAGGGACTCCTTAGCTCACATGTGAGCTGACCTTTGGAGACAGAGCAGGGGTTCTTGAGTCTCCCAGGAGAGACTGACCAAGAGAACACTTGGAGAACACTCTGGAGCTGACCATGTCTTGAGCTCTGCCAGAAGACACAGCAGAGCTGATTTCAAGACACAGGGAAAACTACTAAACCTGAAGCTGACACACCCTGAGGGAAGGGAGCTGAACCAGGAACTGAGAAGATTTTCCCTCCAAGAAACAGATAAGACTTTCATTCTTAAGAGACTTCTTATATCTGCTTATTTCATGCTATGTGTTTGGGGCTGGGAGAAATGCTTGACTAAGGGAGATGTGAATTAATTGCATATTGTTTCACTAGAAATACTCCCAAGTGAATAGAAGCTTTGTCCCCCCCCCCCTTTGTTTGGATGGATTTCGTGATGAAAAGGAAAAGGCACAATAAAGCCTTATTATAATTTCACCTTATAAAAGTCTCCAATTGTGTACCTCTGTGAACGTCCGTCTACATAGGGTGTCCGAAGTGAGATGAGAGGTGTCTTTGAAGTTAAAAAGGACCGGAGATTATAAAGGACCGGAGATTTTTATGTGAAATTTTTTTTGCTATGCTTTTTGCCTACAAACAGTCTGAGCAACTAGGAAAAAAAACCTCATGCAGCAGAGATCAGAGTTAAAGGAATACACACCACTGAAACTTAAACTACACTGAAACTTACAAAACCACAGATGGACTCTTTGCCCCAATCCCAAGAGGAGAGAGACTGCTGAAGCAGCTAAACCTTTATTTGCCTATCACAAAGTGTAATATGGTCATTGAAATAGGGGTTTTGCCTTCCAGCCATAGTCAGGGTTCAAGAAGTGAGTCAGCCCTTAAAAAGGGATAGGTGATTGTTGTTTTCAAAAGTTTCGCTGAAGCAGTGAATACAGATGGTGACCCACGAGTGGTACTGATTTTGCAAATAAAGGTTGCCACACCGCATAGGGCTACCAGCTGTGAATGGAGTATATGCAGAAAAGTGTGAAAATTGATACAAGACTGTGCTGAAGCAGGGGAATTTTTAGCAAACAAATGCTGAGTGTAAAATTGCCCTATAGGGGAAAAAGGGATCGCTGAACTGTGTAAAAGGTTTTTCAAAGCCAATTGCTGAGTGTTGAGTCACCCTGCCGGGAATGAAAGAAATAGTTTACTGCAAAGAATGTTTTTTTTTCTGCAAGTAAAAAAGTCTGCCTATATATATCTTGGGAGCAAAACCCAAAGTGTGAAGTGTGAATGCCATAATACCCAAAGATGAGACTGAAAATTACTTAACTCAGGCAGAAAAACAAATTCGGTTGCTGAAGCGGAGGAAATTACCTAGCAAGTAAATGGTGTAAAGCAAACAGAAGTTTTTTCCTACAGTAGCAACTACACATTCAGCATACCTAATGAGAGATTATACCTAACAAGTAAATGGTGTAAAGCAAATAGACTTTTTTACCTAGCAACTGCACATCTTGAATACCTGATAAGAGAAAATGCATGCACAGCACTGCTGATATTGAGGAAAAAAAATTACCCAAGAAAGAAAAGTCTTCAGAGATGCCTGTGAGAGCTACAACCTCAACAAGCAAAATATGCCCATCTGTGGACTACCACTGGGTTCTAGCAAATACAGTGGCAACAGCTGCTATAGCGCCTCTTGAGGTCAGGAAGAAAATTACACCAGATAGCCTAAAAATGGAGGACAAGATGCAGCGTTCCTGTAATGAACCCTACCCCACGGAAGAGTGGTCCTTCAGGTCCAATAAAGAGGAAGACATCTCTTACGGGGAACCCGAACTGAGTCACACCCACAAAACACCCCAAAAATGGTGGGGGTGCCTGTGCCTGAACTCGGCACGAACAGAAAAGACCGCTCCCTTTGATGACGAATATGATCAGCAGGAGAAAGAGCGGGAGCAGTGGATCACCGAATATTTCCGTCAGCTATTAAAGTTGCAAGAAAAGCCGGGTGGATCCAGTGACGCTGCTAAAATTTCAAATGAAGATGGAGACCCCAATATCCCTGAAGGGATGGTGTCATCCAAATCAAAAAGGCAGAAAAAGAAAAAGAAAAGCGGTTCTTCACTTACCGAGGAAGGAACAGACACGTCCGCAGATCCTGTGGAGGAAAAGGGGGACCGAGTTGCCCTGCAGCCTAGAGAAAATGGAGAATTCGTCCCGCAGTAACCGAAAATCCAGAGGGCCCAAGGCAGGAGTCGTGTACCCCAAAGAAGTGTCTGTCGGTGCCAACAATGAGGAACCCTTAACCAATCATCCCAGGGAAGTGGAGCCAGAACCAGTGAGTGACGATCCCTTGACCAAACCTGAAGATGCCCTGAAAAATGCCAGGCATGACTGTGATATGCTCCGTGAACAATTGAAACAAAAGGAAGATGGTTACACAGAGCTACAAAAAAATAACATGAGGCTACAGGAATATGTGCTCGCAATGTACTCTTTAGCCAGGACAGAATTGGACGATCTCAAGACTAAGCTAGATACTACAAAGGCTACTATTTCCGCCATGGATGAAAAGCAGAGCCAATCTGATGAAATGGTGGCTACGCTAAAGCGGAAGTATGAGGAGGCACTGAAGCAGATGACAGTCTTCCAGCAAGAGGTTCACACTCTTCGCATAGAGCTGAATGCCTCACAACAGGAGGTCAACAGTGTCCGAATAGAGGTGGACGTATCTCAGAAAGAGGTTCAGACACTCCGCAGAGCACTGGATGCCTCCCATCATGAGACCAACAGCTGCCGCACAGACCTGGAAGTTTCCAGAAAGGAACTACACAGTCTCACTGAGGAGCTGGACATTGCTAAAGAAACTACTGTCAATCTTGATACAGATCTCAAAGTCTCTCAGAAGGAGCTTCAGACCCTCAACCTAGAGAAAGAAGTCTCACGCCAGGAGATTGTCATTCTCAAAGCAGATGTGCGTAAATGGAAGGAGGACTGCAAAGAGGCCCTGAAGAATACAGAGACTGAAAAAGGAGAAAATTCAAGATTAAAAAGAGAAAACTTAAAACTGAAAGAAGAAAATTTTCAGTTGACAGAAGAAGTCAAGGAAAAGTTTGAAGCAGAGCACCGACTGCAGAACTAACTGCAAGGTCTGCGAACACACCTCCAGTATGCTGAGGAGAAGCAGAAAACGCTGCAGGAAGAAAAGCTGCAGGCTGCTAAAGAGGTACAAGCGCTGCAGGAACGTCTGAATACCCAGTACGTCCCCACAGAGCAGTATGAGGAGCTAAAGGCCATGTTGCATGTCTTCAGAGCATCATTGGAGGCGGAGCTTCGATACCAGGTGACTCTTTATGAGAGGGAGCGTGCGAAGGCTCAGAAACTGGAGCAAAAGCTGGAGAGACAGAGAGACTGTTCCATTCCCTTGAGTCAGTACACCAAGGAGAAAACAGACGCAGCGGCAACCTTGACGACAAAAATTACAGAGCTCCAGAATATGAAGGAGACTCTGATACAGACTCAGAGAAAGCAAAGTGCGCAGATAAATTCCCTGAGACGAGACTTGCAAGAAGCACTCAAACAGGTTGAGACTCTGCAGACCAGTAACTTACAGATTCCTCCAATACGGAAAAAGGTATTGGCTCTGCCCAAGCACCAGTATCCCACAGTAACTAATGCCCGTGAGGACAAGGGTACAGTGAGAGTTGGGGACTCCACGCACCTTCAAAACAAGATTATGAAGTTTGAGCCACCTAAGAAAGCACTAGCCAAACCTACAGCTGCCCAACAGGCAACAAACAGAGGTAGGAGTGCAGAATCAAAGACAGAAGAATCCTTAGCTGAGGAAGCTGAAAAGATAGGACGTTCTCTGGTAAGGGCGGTGGAGGTGCAACTCAGTCCCAAAGAAGCTGAACTAGCGACTACATTGCGTGGAGGAGGTGCAGAAAGACCGCTTCAAAAGCGGAAAACTCTAAGGGCTAGTCCTAACTGCTCTACAACTGTTGCCATACAGTTTGTCTACAAAAAGAGGAGTGCCTGACGCAACAGAAATCTCATGACCGCGCACTCTGTAAAAAGACTTTACTTGGAAAAAGTCCTCCTCGAACGACTGAGGAGTGCTGATCTCAAGCACCTTCGGGAGGAGACAAAAATAAACTGGAGAAAGGGCTCCAATCCCAGCGGGACAGAGGGTTCTCTTCCACCATCCACTCTCATTCAAGTCACAGAAAGATCTCGAATGAGAGTGGAAGGATGGGCTTTGGCCGTGGTAAGCCCGAGCTTCCCATAAACAGGGGAGGTATGTAACAGGGGACTTATCCCTGTTCACAAACGTGCCTCTAAACCAGCAGTGTGGTGGTTAACTGCTGGTAGGCAATTAACTAACCCCACCTACCTGATTGCTTAGAAAAGCCTGTCTTGTCAGACAGGAAGGGACTCCTTAGCTCATATGTGAGCTGACCTTTGGAGACAGAGCAGGGGTTCTTGATTCTCCCAGGAGAGACTGACCAAGAGAACACAGATCTCTGGAGCTGACCATGTCTTGAGCTCTGCCAGAATACACAGCAGAGCTGATTTCAAGACATAGGGAAAACAACTAAACCTGAAGCTGACACACCCTGAGGGAAGGGAGCTGAACCAGGAACTGAGAAGATTTTCCCTCCAAGAAACAGATAAGACTTTCATTCTTAAGAGACTTCTTATATCTGCTTATTTCATGCTATGTGTTTGGGGCTGGGATAAATGCTTGACTAAGGGAGATGTGAATTAATTGCATAGTGTTTCACTAGAAATACTCCCAAGTGAATAGAAGCTTTGTTCCCCCCCCCCCTGTGTTTGGATGGATTTCCTGATGAAAAGGCACAATAAGCCTTATTATAATTTCACCTTATAAAAGTCTCCAATTGTGTACCTCTGTGAACGTCCGTCTACAATACTGTAGAAAGATGAGACGGGGCATGTGGATGCAGAACTCATCACAGTAAGTTATAATCTGTGTTTGTTTGTGAACTGCAAATTGTTGGTGCTTTTCACAAAAACAGAGGCAGAACTGTCATCAGCTCATGACAGGAAGATCAGTGTTCTGTATAGTGTAGTTACTAAGTTCTGAGCTTGTGGACAAAATTACCAACGTTGGTCTTCCCTTGAGAATCATACCTTATGCAACAGAGTGTCACCTGGACGCCCCCTTATAGCAACCAGCATTGTATTCTTGAGGTTGTAAATCCCTTGTTGTGCATCTGCATTATTTCAAGACTTATCTCCCTGTTAATTTTTTTGGTCATTATTTGTATTCCAGATATACTGTTTAGTGCTTATTTAGGTTTCATACATTTTATACAATTATCAGTATTGTATAGCTGTAAAGCAATAGTCCTACTTTTGACACCGTGTCACAGTATGACGGTTGCCCCAGCCAATGAGACAGACCATGTTTAACCCCTTCTTTTCACAATAGATGTTCAATCATATTTTTAATCTCTAGCACTGGAATGACTATATAAGGTGTATATAAAGGTCATAAAAAATAGAAACGGCTGTTCTACAGATGCAGGGGGCTGTTATTCGAACAAATCACAGAGCCGTTTTTGTGTGCTCTGCTGTATTCCACGCGGCATTAGTGCGGCCAATCGCCCCAGGCACACGTGTTTACTGCGGTTGCTTTGTTTGAATTTCATGGATTTTGTTTCTTTGTGTGCAATGAAATTAATTGTAATGTGTACAGTACTGTTCTACTATGCTACTATGTCAATTTCAGGTGTTTAAAAACCAGAACACTGAAATGCCATTTTCTGCACTCGCGTCGTAAGGCAGTATGGTTGGAAGAAATCATGCTCCATGACATTGGTATTCCGAGGTATACAACGCGTGAAGTGTTCGAATAATGGCCGCTGCACCTGTAGATCAGAACTATTATGTTGCATCCATTTGTTCCATCTACTGCTTTAATGGATACATTTACAGTAGCTTCTACGGACGCAAGAACCTTCTCAAGGCTGTACCAGTTACAACAATTTGGACCATAAGAATGGGCAGGATCCTTGATGACAATGTCAGATGAAAAGTTACACTGAAAAGCAGTCGTGGACAGATATCAGCTGGCAAAGAAAACTGAGTTTTGATAGTCAAAAGTGAAAAAAGGAAGACTATGGGACCAATATGGAACAATAAGAAGCAAGAAAAAAATCATTGTGATCAAAAATCCCAGGAAAGCAGGTTCTATGTACAGACTTGTATAATTGCTTGATGTTATACTACTGGGTTTAATATAGAACATTCTTGACAGTAAACCAGAGAAACCTTGTTAAATGTCACTTTTCTGTATTACTTTTAAAGTTTCAGATGCCAAGAAAAGGTCCACGGAGATCATAGGAGACGCCACCCCAACCAAATCCAGGCTCATATCACTCCACACCGGGCCCAGCTCACCCCACATTAGACAAAGCTCACCTCACCTAGCATCAACCTAGAGCCCCATCACACCAAACCTGCCGCACATGGGAATCATCTCACCCCATCTCTGACCCAGACACCCCACTTCAGACTGAGCTCACCTCAACATTGACAAAGCACACCACCCTGTGGAACCAGCACACCCCACCTGGGTCCCAGTGACCCTACTTTAGATACAGCACACCCCATTTCAGACCCAGAGTATCCCCTTCAGACTCAGCTCTGTCCACCTACTGTAGGACCAAGCTTCCATCTAAGTTTACTGGTGCTTTTTTTCAGTGATAGCATTGATTTGTCAAGTCGTTTTCTGTTTGACAGTTGCGATGATGGCATACCTTGCAAATCTGTGGCCAGATCTGCCACTGTTCGTGAACAGGTACCCGAGCATGACCAGAGGATAGATTCACTTCTGTAAAGGTCATCCCCTTGTGTTAATCCCTGAAGCTGGTGAATGCTGTAGTTGAATTTCTGCTGCTTTCCATGGCAGTGGGAACAGTAAGTCTGGCTATCTCTGGAAATTTGTTTTTCACCAATGGCCTACTGTTCTATTAGCCATCATTGGAAAATAAGACTGTTAGTGATTCCTACAGAGGCACAGATGTTAAGTTTGTTGGAGTGAGGTGGAGGGTGAGTCTTGGGTGTAGATGCCCCCGGCAGGAAAGCAGTTAGTAAGGCATTGCCATGCAATTCCATATATAATCAAGAAGACATTGTTTCACTTATAAGCAAAAGGGAATTCCCAATTTAAAGAGCTTACAATCCATTGATATGCTGGAACACATACAGAAACAGTAGAAATGAATATGTGCATATGGCATGTCAGTGCATAGCACAGAATCGGAGGCATATATTACAAGAACAATTCCAAAGTGCTGGAAAACAGTTTCAGGCGGGGAGAATCCTGCTATGCAGCCAACACAACACAGACAAATAATTTCTTCAAAGAGCTCCTCTAATACAGAGATACACAGTAGAGCTCTACTCACAAGTTCATAATGCAGTTCTCCATTTAATGTGACAGCCAAGAACAGTGGAAAAACAAAGTTTCAGGTCCCATTTGGGACCTCTCTTTCTTAGAGAAGACCTGCACTTTGAAGAAATTGCTTATATATTAAGAGAAGGCACATTGTATTTGCTATGCTATATAATATCCTTATTTAAATGTAGCTTTACGAAACTTAAAGACGCAAAGGGAGTACGCTTAATCAAGGGAAGTGATTTCCAGAAAGAGGAAGCAGAAAGTTTTAAAGGCTTTCATTATGAAAGCACACTATAAACATGGAGAACAGAAAGGAAACAGTTTTGAACACACAGCAGGAGGTGCGTAAGGGTATAACATAGATATAGGTATAACAAGATATTATATAGGTATACCATATATACCAAGGTATTATATAGGTATAACAAGATATTAGTTTGAAATGTTGCAATAATTAGCCCAAGTCAGAATAGTAGTAACAAAACCTCCTGAAATGCATGGAAATACTTCACACAGATGTAACGGTGTTTCCCCACTCTTTGGGAGATTCTGCCATTACTGGTCGTGTGGTTCATGATACCTGCTGGTAATAGGAGGACTGAGGATGCCGCCGATGGTAGTGGGAAAACATTATCAGGTTTCTGGGGTATATTACCCACATGGTTCTCTAGTAGTGCAGCCCCTCCATCTGCTGTAGGCTCCAGATAAGTGATAGGTGAAGATGATCTCCTACAGTAGAACTATCACCTCTCCCCCCAGTAAGAACACACACTAGGAGTATAATAACAGGAACGGTTTATTCTCTTGGTCTGACAGTACAGGAATAAGGCAGATCTCTGCCCACTGCAGTCTCTGGGATGGTCAACTTGAGAATGGTCCCTGGACTACCACTACAGGTCAGGGTCCCTGCAGCTGTCCTGGATCTTCCCTTGCCCTCTAGCAGGACCAGAAGTATAGGTTATCACACACGCTCTCCCAAACAAAAGAGAAACAGTGTAGGCCAAGCTTCAGGCAATCCTCTGTGATCCAGAGAAAAACGAAAGAAGAGAGCACCATCGATGACTGGAGTCAGGAGGGGATCCAAATGACAAATCTTTATTGGAGTAAAAGCACAGGAAAACACCTCCTACGCGTTTCGATCAAAGGTTCTTTGTTCGAAACGCGTAGGAGGTGTTTTTCTGTGTTTTTACTCAATAAAGATTTGTCATTTGGATCCCCTCCTGACTCCTGTCATCGATGGTGCTCTCTTCTTTCGTTTTTCTCTGGATCTATCAGCAGCAGCACATCATCCATTACAAGAGGTGTCCGTGAGTACTGGGCTATTAGCCCCATTAGCCCCTAATGAAATTGTTTGTGGTGGGTCTCTCATTCACTCTCAATTATTAGGGATCAAGGCTTAATACCTTTAATAAGATTTTACTCACTTTATGGCATACACCTCTCTATGTTTTGGGACAGAATTATGTTATATGAGCAGGGTATTTGAGCATTCTTACAAACTTTCTTGCTAATCCTGTGTGATCCCTGCCTCCCTCAAGAGGGAGAGGCACTACTAAATTTGGGGTGGCAATGCCCTTAAGTACAGCTAGGAGGGCACCAGGTCTGTCCCATGATTGGACATGCTCTGGCCTGATGTCACCACCTCCCACTGTCACTCAAGTGCAACATCAAAAAGGGGGAAAACCCCATGCTAACTACTGGAAGCCTGATTCTAGCTAGGGCTTACTGCCAGCAGTAGGGCAGTTTAGTAGCCAAAGGTGGCATGTCTACACAGATTAATAGCATCACGTGTCTGTGTGCCAGTGTGCCCACTATTTTAATTACCAGCCTTGTTTATTTTGTTGAATTAATTATATTTCATAAGTAAATTGCAGTAAACATTTACAAGGTTTTCCTGATAAAAATGAATCAAAAAACAGATGTCATTGGTATTATCCTGCTTTTGTTTCTATAGCAACTAATGGAAAGTAATAGAACTATAACAAAATTGTACAATGTATTTGTACTATTTCATTATTTAAACAGAAATGCATAAAAATAAGAGGGTAGTAAAGGTCTATGTTGACATAAATATATTTTATTCCTTTTTGAGCTGTTAATGTTTAGCATTGTAACGGCTCGTTTATACAGCTAAACTCTATTGCACTGTAGCTGTGAGGGGTAAGGTATAAAATACTTAGGTGACCAGATGTTTATTTTGCTGTTATGCTAATTATCCAGTCTCATTGTTTGTTTTACTTACTACTAAAACCAAATGCATACACCCATGGATATGTAAATAGTCCTTGCCATATTATTGTATGTGCACATTAATTTGTTTTTGACAACAAGGATTTAACTTGTGGGATTCGGTGTATTTACAGTAACTATATAACCAACATGAAAGGCCAAATTTGATTCTCCATGAGCTACGCAAATTTGTTTTTAAGCTTTTGGAAGGAGCTTTATATTTGGAGTCAAAATAATGTATTACCCTAAATCATTCTATGCAATTAGGGTGCTGATCGAGAAATAGCGAAGGTTGGGTGAAAACAGCGGGGTGTACTTTGGGCAGGGCCCCCGACAGGGGGGTTCAGAAGTGATAGATTTCTCGGGCCCGGAGGCTGAGGGGGACCATGTCGGTGCTGCAAGTTGGGCCCGACAACTGACCGGCCCCAGCTGCCGGTCATGGCTGGGCTCCGGCTCTCCCTCTGCTGCCTGCAGGCTTCTCCCCCACTGTGTCCCGAGCTTCCACCTATGGCGTACGATAGCCCCCTCTGACATCAGCGCGTTGGAAGTAAGCTGGCTTCGGGTGTGTGCCGGTATGAGAGGGAAGTCCAGCACGCGCTAATTCCGAAGGCACGTGGGACAACGTTAGGGAGAGGCATGCAGGCAGGTGAAGGAGAGCCGGGGCCTGGCTGCGAGCGGCAGCAAGGCCTGGCCAGAGGTAAGGCCCAACTTGCAGCGCCGCTGGGCCCCTTGCAGCCTCTGGGCCCGGCCTTTGACAATCTCCAAGGTAAGTCTTTTTTTTATATATATGTAATGGTGGTGTGGGGGTTTAAATATGTATTGGGGGGAGTGGGGGTATTTTAATATGTATTTGGGGAGAGCAGGGGGGTTTAATATGTATTGGGGGAGCGATGGGATCTTAATATGTAGTATTGGGAGCGAGGGGATTTTAATTTGTATTGGAGAGAGCGGGGGGATTTTAATATGTTTTGGGGGGAATGGAGGGATTTTAATATGTATTGGGGGGATTGGGGGAATGTGAATATTTATTGGGGGAGCAAGGGGATTTTAATATGTATTGGGGGGAGCAGTGGTAGTTTAATATGTATTAGGGGAGTGGGGGTAGTTGAATATGTATTGGAGGTTGAGCGGGGTAGTTTAATATGTATTGAGGAGGAGGGGGTAGTTTAATATGTATGGAGGGGGAGCAGGGATAGTTTAATATGTATTGGGGAGCGGGGTTCTTTTTAATATGTATTGGGGGAGCGGGGGTCTTTTTAATATGTATTTTGTGGGGGGTTATTGAGTGAGGGGGTGATTGATGGAAGGTGGGGGCGAGTGAAAGGAGAGAGGGGGTGAAGGAGGGAGTAAGAGTAAGATGCAGGGGAGGCGGGGGAGAGTGATATCAATACATATAATAGTGACAACAATTGTGCAAAAAAGTTTTAACAAAATGTGAATAAATGCTGCATATAACCCTTTCAAGGAACGGTCTGCAGTGTTCCCTCTTTGTTGGATGTTTTTAGACAGTATTTGGTGCAGAAAATTTGACTCAGTAATATATTATGCACCTGGATTGAAAACTGGTTAAAGGACAGACAACAGAGGGTTGACATAAATGGAACTTTTTCAGGTTGGGCTAAAGTCGTGAGTGGAGTACCTCAGAGATCGGTAAGGGGACCCCTGCTTTTTAACTTGTTTATTAATGACCTTGAGGTTGGCACCCAGAGCAAAGTCTCCATCTTTGCTGATGATACTAAATTGTGTAAGGTAGTAGAATCAGAGCAGGATGTAATTTCTCTTAAGAAGTACTTGGAGAGACTGGAAACATGGGCAGGTAAATGGCAGATGAGGTTTAATACAGATAAATGTAAGGTTATGCATTTGGGATGCACGAATAAAAAGGCGACTTAAAAATTAAATGGGGATAAATTGGGGGAATCCTTGATGGAGAAGGATTTAGGAGTGCTTGTAGACAGCAGGCTTAGCAATTGTGCCCAACGTCATGCAGTAGCTGCAAAGGCAAACAAGATCTTATCTTGCATTAAACAGGCAATGGATGGAAGGGAAGTAAACATAATTATACCCCATTACAAAGCATTAGTAAGACCACACTTTGAATATGGAGTACAATTTTGGGCACCAATCCTAAGACAATACATTTTGGAACTAGAGAGTGTACAGAGAAGAGCCACCAAATTAATAAAGGGGATGGACAATCTAACTTATGAGGAGAGGCTAGCTAAATTAGATTTATTTACATTAGAAAAGAGGTGTCTAAGAGGGGATATGATAACTATTGTGACAAACAGCTTACTCCGGGGCTCCGCCGCTTGTCCGGGACGGTTAGAACACGGTCTTTTAGGTTAGGTTAAAATGAGGAGGCGTCACGTACTGTTCCTTTAAACAGGCTGCGCCTGGTTTATTCAGTCCCAGGCACTGAGACTGCCACAGTGCATACAACAAAACACATCAAAACAAAAGCTGCTCACCTGAGCGATAACTTAACTTAGATTTCCCTAACTCAGGGTGGAAGTGGCTTTTCCACTTTCCAACAACAAAACAAGGTACTTTTGCAGACTTAGCCAAATGAACAGAACGATTGAACCTGTGTGGGGAAGAGGCTTCTCCCCACTGTGTTCAGCAGCCTCCCAGGCTCTGGAGAAGAGACAAGAGCAACCAGGAAATCAGTCTTACATACCTGATTTCTAATTAGCACGACAGGTGACAGAAATCAGGCAGCCAGACAAACTCTGGTCTGGATCTCTCATCCCTCAGTTCCAGCGCTTGCCAAACTGTGGGATGGAGTGCATGTATTATAAGGCTGCACTCCCAGGCCAGACAGGATAGAAACTGTTCAGTATCCTGGGAGCCCTATATATGGAATTTATTACCATCCCCTGGTTTCTGTCACATATCCTCCCCCCCAGCTCAGACCCCGAGGGATGAGCGACCATGGATATTAGGGAGTGCATCCTTGACAACCCGTCAGCATTGCCATGTTTGTGCCCTGACCTGTGTTCCACAGAAAATTTAAAGGGTTGTAGGCTTAGGAACCACCTGGTCACTCTAGCATTCTTCTCCCTGTTTTGACACATCCAGGTAAGGGGTGCATGATCTGTGACCAACCGGAATTTTCTCCCCAACAGGTAGTATTTGAGCGTCTCTACAGCCCACTTTATTGCGAGACACTCTTTCTCTACTATGGAGTAATTCTTCTCCTGGGGATTTAGTTTCCTACTTAAATAAAGGATGGGGTGTTCCTCACCTTGAGACTCCTGGGAGAGTACCGCCCCCAGCCCTACCTCAGATGCGTCGGTTTGGACTACGAACTCTTTGGAGAAGTCAGGTGTGACCAACACTGGTTGGGCACAGAGAGCTTCTTTCAGGCTTCTAAAGGCCTGTTCGGTTTCGGGGGACCACTTTACCATAAGCGGTCCTCTTGCTTTTGTGAGGTCGGTTAGTGGGGTTGCCTTAGTTGCAAAATTGGGAATAAACCTTCTATAGTACCCAATTAACCCCAAAAAGGTCCTTACTTGTTTTTTTGTAACTGGCCTTGGCCAACCTTGTATCGCCTCCACTTTGAGTGTTTGGGGTTTGAGTAAACATCTGCCAATAGAATACCCCAATTACTTGGCCTCCTCCAGACCAATGGTGCATTTAGCGGGGTTAGCAGTTAGTCCAGCAGACCGAACTGCGTCGAGCACAGCTTGGACCTTTGGAAGGTGGGATTGCCAATCTTCACTATGGATTACCACATCATCCAGGTAGGCAGCAGCATACCGAGCATGTGGTTTTAAAATTTTATCCATCATTCTTTGGAATGTGGCGGGAGCTCCATGTAAGCCAAAAGTCAGCACCCTATACTGAAAGAGGCCATCTGGGGTTGAGAAGGCTGTCTTTTCTTTTGCCCTTTCTGTGAGGGGAACCTGCCAGTACCCTTTTGTTAGGTCTAGGGTTGTGAGATATCGGGCTTTGCCCAGTCTCTCTACAAGTTCATCTACCCTGGGCATAGGATAAGTATCAAATTTTGACACCGCGTTTAGTTTCCGGTAGTCATTACAAAACCTTGTTGTACCATCTGGCTTTGGGACTAAGACTATAGGGCTGTTCCACCCACTTTGGGATTCCTCAATTACGCCTAGTTTTACCTGGCTGTGTAGAGAAGATTTCTTTGTTTCTTCTCACTAAATTCTGAACCTCTTGTTTCTGATGAACGGACAGGGTTTCAGCTATGCTAACCTCTGGGTCAGTTTCTTGACTCTCTGACGGACCTGGGGTTACTAGGGTTGACAAGACTTCTCTATCTTTCCAGGGCTTGAGTAGGTTTATATGGTAAATTTGCTCAGGTTTCCTCCTACCTGGCTGTCTTACCTTATAATTTACTTCTCCCACTCTTTCCAAGACCTCATATGGCCCATGCCATTTAGCAAGGAATTTACTTTCCACGGTGGGAACCAGAACTAGTACCCTATCACCTGGAAAAAAAATTCTGACCCTAGCACCCTTATTATACGTATTCCTCTGTGCTTCTTGAGCTTTCTCCATGTGTTCCCTCACTATGGGTAGGACTGCAGCAATGCGGTCCTGCATCTGGGCAACATGCTCTATTACACTTCTGTAAGGGGTAACCTCGTGTTCCCAAGTCTCTTTGGCTTGTAAGTCCCTTGGGTGTCGGCCATACAATAGTTCAAACGGGGAGAAGCCTGTGGATGATTGGGGAACTTCCCTAATGGCAAATAACAGGTACGGTAACAAACAATCCCAGTTTTTCCCATCTTTATCGACCGCCCGGCGTAACATGCTCTTTAAGGTTTTATTGAACCTTTCCACTAAACCATCTGTTTGTGGATGATAGACTGAGGTTCTGAGATGCTTGATTTTTAGGAGTTTACATAACTCTTTTGTTACTTGGGACATAAATGGTGTTCCCTGGTCAGATAGAATCTCTTTAGGAATTCCAACCCGGGAAAACAGAACTACCAACTCTTTTGCTATGTTTTTGGCAGAGGTGCTACGTAGGGGAACTGCCTCCGGATATCGGGTAGCATAATCTAATATTACCAATATATGCTGATGTCCCCTAGCAGACTTTATTAGGGGTCCTACTAGATCCATAGCAATCCGGTCAAATGGTACCTCTATTATGGGAGCGGTACGCCTTGAACAGGGCGGTGATCTGACATGCTGGGCATGAGGAACAATAATTCGTAATTTCTGCCAGAACCCCAGGCCAATAGAAGCTTCGGAGAACCTTTTCCTTTGTCTTTTCCACCCCTAGGTGTCCCCCCAATGGATGACTATGTGCGAGGTGTAATACTACGTTACGGAATGTCCGTGGTACCAACAATTGTTTAGTTGTAACTGATTTCCTTTTATCAACCCGATATACTAGGTCGTTCTCTACCTCGAAGTAGGGGTAAGCAAGTGACCTATCTGGTTGGTCAGGAGTACTATTCAGGTCCCGTATATTTCCCCTTGCTACCGCTAACGTGGGGTCCACCCACTGGGCCTTCTTAAAACTCCCAGGACTGACCTCTAGGTCAGCGAGGGTCTTATCCGGTTCTGGGGTGGTAAGTGTCTGATCAACATCTTGATTTGGGGTATTCCCTACCAAAGTAGTGATGGGGAAGGGAATTTTACAGCACTCCTCCTTTTCCCCCTTCTTATTTGGGCCCTCGTCAACCTCCATTTCTGAAAACGGGAAAGGATTTATTTCTTCTAATACTTCGTTATGGTCCGCTATTGAACTCTGGGCGCTATTCTGAGCGGGGGACCACATTTTTAGAAAATGGGGAAAGTCGGTCCCTATTAACACATCATGTGCCAGTTTGGGTACAATACCCACCTTGAAATCTAAAGAACCAAACTCTGTTTCAAAAAAAACATCAACAGTGGAATATTCATGATTATCCCCATGTATACAACAAATTGCCACTCTTTGTGAACTGTTTCCCTGTTTCTTCTTAATGGGCAAGAGGTATTCGGACACTAGTGTGACCATGCTCCCAGAGTCCAGAAGTGCCCGAACCCTCTTACCATTAACCTTTACAAATGCCCACAGATGGTTATTCAAGGGGTCCTCTGGGCTAGGGCGCATACATTGGGACAACAGCGAATAAGGTTCCACGCTGTTGCATTGCATGGGCTCATCATTTAGTGGGCAGATTTTTGCTGTGTGGCCCCTCTCATGACAATTTACACATTTAGGTACATAGTCTGTGTCCCACTTAGAGCCTTTTCCCGGCTCCCCATGTTGGCTATTGCCCTTAGTGTGCGAACCAATGTTGCTGGTGCTGCGTGAAGGTGGTCGCCGCTCCTCAGCTCCCCTTAACCCCGGTACCCTTTTACCGTCTCTGGAAGAGTCCTGGAACCTCGGGTAGTGGGGTTGCTCCACGACTGTGGGTTGCGGGAGCTCTTCTGCTGCATTGTACCTTTCTACGAGGACCACAAGCTCATCCGCATTGTGGGGGTCACTCCGACTGACCCAACGGCGTAAGGCAGAGGGAAGTTTCCTCAAGAACTGGTCCATGACCAACCGTTCCCCGATGTGGCTTGCTGAGTTGATCTCGGGTTGTAGCCACTTCCGGGCGAGGTGGATGAGGTCATACATCTGGCTTCGGGTGGCTTTATCCATCGTGAAGGACCATGCATGAAACCTTTGGGCGCGAACAGCCGTGGTTACGCCGAGGCGGGCGAGGATCTCGAACTTCAATTTTGCATAGACGTTAGCTTCGGCTGGCTCTAGATCAAAGTAAGCCTTCTGGGGTTCGCCGCTTAGGAAGGGTGCGATTAGACTGGCCCACTCAGCTTCTGGCCATCCCTCTCTCTGTGCCGTGCGTTCAAACGTGAGAAGATAGGCTTCCACATCATCCGAGGGTCCCATCTTCTGAAGGTAGTGGCTTGCCCTGGTCATTTTCGGAACTGGGGCTGCCGCTGCCAGTGGAAGGTTACTGATAGTCTCCCTCAGGATCTCGAGTTCCTGCTGTAAGCCCTGAGCGAACCGCTGTTGCTCCTCTCTCAGCAAGCGGTTTGTCTCTTGCTGGTTTGTATTAGTCTCTTGCTGGGCTATTAACAGCTGTCGCTGGGTTTCACTCGCCTGTTGCTGAGCTTCATTCGCGTCTTTCTGGACAGCGACATTGCGTACCAGCGCACTCACCACGTCTTCCATCTTGTTTGGAGAGAGAGAGAAAAAAAAACTTTTTTTTTTTTTTTTTCTTTAAAGTTCTTTAACCCCCAGACCTTTTAGTGTTCTGCCCGCATTCTCCACCATATGTGACAAACAGCTTACTCCGGGGCTCCGCCGCTTGTCCGGGACGGTTAGAACACGGTCTTTTAGGTTAGGTTAAAATGAGGAGGCGTCACGTACTGTTCCTTTAAACAGGCTGGGCCTGGTTTATTCAGTCCCAGGCACTGAGACTGCCACAGTGCATACAACAAAACACATCAAAACAAAAGCTGCTCACCTGAGCGATAACTTAACTTAGATTTCCCTAACTCAGGGTGTAAGTGGCTTTTCCACTTTCCAACAACAAAACAAGGTACTTTTGCAGACTTAGCCAAATGAACAGAACGATTGAACCTGTGTGGGGAAGAGGCTTCTCCCCACTGTGTTCAGCAGCCTCCCAGGCTCTGGAGAAGAGACAAGAGCAACCAGGAAATCAGTCTTACATACCTGATTTCTAATTAGCACGACAGGTGACAGAAATCAGGCAGCCAGACAAACTCTGGTCTGGATCTCTCATCCCTCAGTTCCAGCGCTTGCCAAACTGTGGGATGGAGTGCATGTATTATAAGGCTGCACTCCCAGGCCAGACAGGATAGAAACTGTTCAGTATCCTGGGAGCCCTATATATGGAATTTATTACCATCCCCTGGTTTCTGTCACACTATATACAAACATATTCGGGGACAGTACAAGGAGCTTTCAAAATAACTATTCATCCCACTGGCAGTTCAAAGAACTCGGGCCATCCCATAAGGTTGGAGGAAAGGAGATTTCACCAGCAACAAAGGAAAGGGTTCTTTACAGTAAGGGCAGTTCAAATGTGGAATTCATTACCCATGGAGACTGTGATTGCAGATACAATAGATTTGTTAATAAAAAGGTTGGACATCTTTTTTGATAGGAAAGGTATACAGGGATATACCAAATAAGTATACATGGGAAGGATGTTGATCCAGGGATTAATCCGATTGCCAATTCTTGGAGTCAGGGAGGAATTTATTTTACCCCTTATGAGACATCATTGGATGATATGACTCTGGGTTTTTTTGTTTGCCTTCCTCTGGATCAATAAGTATAGATATAGGATAAAGTATCTGTTGTCTAAATTTAGCATAGGTTGAAATTGATGGACGTCCGTCTTTTTTCAACCTCATCTACTATGTAAGATCAATATGTGGTATACATAGATAGAAAATATGTCCAAGCGCATCAATAATGCAATGTATAATAATTAATTATAATTAAATGGTCATAATAGACCTATAGTGAAAAAAATTGAAAACTATATGAAAACACAGATAAGCAACTGACGTTAACATATACTGGTGAGTAATATAACGTGTATGTGATGTTAATAAAAAAAAAAAATAGCTGTGTGTGCTGTGCACGCGCATAGTAAGTGAAACTTCTTTGACTTTTGTCACAGAAATTGTGTTTGTGATGTTTTAATTAAAAATCAAAATACAATTTCTTTGACAAAACGCAAATAAATTTGGAGTTAGAATGTGCGTGCTCGGCACACATCCCCTGTATTAGCTATTTGCACTAAGCGTGAATTCCTCGTGCGTGTGACTGTGTGTGTGCGTGTGACTGTGTGTGTGTGCATGTGACTGTGTGTGTGTGCGTGTGACTGTGTGTGTGTGTGCGTGTGACTGTGTGTGCGTGTGACTGTGTGTGTGCGTGTGACTGTGTGTGTGCGTGTGACTGTGTAGTGTGCGCGTGTGACTGTGTGTGTGTGCGTGTGACTGTGTGTGTGCGTGTGTGATGTATGCGCACCCATCCTGCACCTTGCATATGCCCCTGAACCTCACATATGCCCCTGCACCTCGCATCACCCCCCTGCACCTCGCATCACCCCCCTGCACCTCGCATCCCCCCTTACCTCGCATCACCCTCCTGCACCTCGCATCACCCTCCTGCACCTTGCATCACCCCCCTGCACCTCGCATCCCCGCCCTGCACCTCGCATCAAACCCCTGCACCTCGCATCAACCCTCTGCACCTCACATCATCTCCCTGCACCTCACATCACCCCCCTGCACCTCCCTGCACCTTACATCATCTCCCTGCACCTCACATCACCCCCCTGCACCTCACATCACCCCCCTTCACCTCACATCACCTCCCTGCACCTTACATCACCCCCCTGCACCTCACATCACATCCCTGCACCTTACATCACCCCCTGCACCTCACATCACCTCCCTGCACCTCACATCACCCCCCTCCACCTCACATCACCCCCCCCACCTCACATCACCCCCATGCACCTCACATCACCCCCCCTGCACCTCACATCACTCCCCCTGCATCTCACATCACCCCCCTTCACCTCCTCACATCACCCCCCTTCACCTCCTCACATCACCCCCCCTTCACCTCCTCACATCACCCCCCTTCACCTCCTCACATCACCCCCCTTCACCTCCCCTCACCCCCTGCACCTCCGATGACCCCCTGCCCCAGCGAGCACGGCGGCAGTGCAGTGTGGTAGGAGGAGGGATGGGCACAGGTTGTGTTGCCCCGCAGTGCCGGGGATCAGGGCAGGGAGGACGGCACATACGGCAAGGAGGCCCATGTGAGTGTGACGCCCCACCCCCCGGGGAAGAACACCATGATGCCGGTGGGGGGTGTGGGGGGAGGAATAGAGGAGGTAATTGGGGGGAGAGGGGTGGGGGAAGGTTAAGACGCGGCCGCACCGGGCCTGCCGTATGCATGGGAAGCGGCGTGCTCAAACCCCCCCGCTTCCCACTTTACCCGAGCAGGAGCCAGGAGTCACTGGCACCATCGCGCATGCGCGGCACGGCAGTAGGCAGCGGGCGGGGAACGGCGGCTGTTATGAGCGGCGCCGGCGGCTATCGCTGCCGCCGCATGTCAGCAGCTGTGTGGGGGGTGCGGTGGCCATTAGAAGCCGCCGCCGCCGCATCTGATTTGTGGAGCGGGTGTGATGTCAGTGTTGGGGTCGGGCTGAGCCAGAACACAGCCCGGCCTCAACTGCCAGCACTGACGTCACATCCGTTTCATTTCTGTCTCCACAATCCATTTTTGCCCCATCACGAATGAGGTGCCACTAAGGAAGTTTCACTTCAAAAAAACACCACAATGCAAATATATATCATAAACTTCTCTTATAAATAGAGGGTCTGCAGCTATACTGGAAATTCTGAGGTCAGGATAACGTCAGCTAGATGAAAAGAAAAAGAAGAAAGCGCAAGACACATAGAGTAATATGTAAAAATAAAATGTATATATGGAAGGTAAAATATGCACGTACAAAATAGAAAATTGATATAGGCATGTAGGTATAAAAAACAGTAATGGATAGAGCGCTTCCACGGCTGTTGCATAGAATCCACAGGAACACCTCATCCTCCTTCAAAGACTACGATATACGGATGCCGAAGTGGTTCACCTCCACATTTCTGCTCCTCCAAGGAACTGGACAGCCAGAGTAAGTAGAAGGATGTCGATCGTGATCCGCTTTCTCCGTTAGTTACACTTCTTGGGTACTGTGCATCTCAATCTCCGATCATCAGCTATTTCATCCGGGTACTCCTCTGTATATGATAAGGCGAGGGACCTTCACATATCAACAGGCGGAACCACAAAGTGACGTCTACCACGTCACAGGCTCCAGCAAATCACAGCTCTAGCTACAGAGGAAAAGTGGCGCCGTCTCAGCATCTAGGTGTCTCAATCGTAATGCGGGCAAACAGCATTTAGTCGAAATGTCTAGTTTTAAATTAAAAGTCTAACCATAAGTTCGGTGCGAACCTGGTCCTGTGGAAAAGATACATCGATGATGTGCTCATTATATGGAATGCAGAAGAACAAGAACTTGACAATATCCTCCTTTATATTAAGAAAAATGACCGCAATCTAAAATTAATTACACAGAAAAGCAAAAATGTAATCGAATTTCTGGATCTAGTGATTTATATAGAGGAGGAACAGATAAATACAAAAATTTTTTTTTTTAAAGTAGATGGAAACAATTTTATCTCAAATTCCAGTTGTCACCATCCAAAGTGGATCTCAAATATTCCATATGGACAACTGCGGAGAATAAAAAGTAATTGCTCTGACAATACCATCTTTCAGACAATCTGAAACCCAGAAATGTCCACCAACTTATTTATGCAAACATAACTTTTTTTTGAACCAGTTTTGCCCTTGTTTCATAGCTGACGAACTTTCATGGTGGCAGGATCTCAAACTGCATAAAACATTGCCCTTTTTGGTCATTTTGTGCATAAATGTACTGTAGCTTTCCTTCTTGTCCCAACACTCCACCCATGTACATTGGCTACAATACTCTGAGTTTGTACATGTCTTCGGTGTATAAATATAATATTGAGACAAAATATTGGTGTTTCAAATCTAATAACAATAATTAATCACTATAGCGACTCTTCTATCATTCAAATTAAGGGCTAAGATGCAATTCTATTTTGTATTGTGCATTTCTCCATCACCTATTACGTTCAATTTATATTTTTAGGGATAACTATTAAAATAATTTAAGCAATATCGTGCAGAAAAAATGTCGAAACAGTAATTTAAAAAGAGAAAATAAATAAGCTCTAAACATTGGGTTTGATATTATGGGCTAAATGAACAAGAAATAACTTACAGCTGTGGAAGTCAAATTTAAACCACAAAACTACAATTAAGGTATTTCTTTGCATTTTGATAAGAACCCATCGGGAGTTGGTACTTTTTCCAGCCAAGTAGAGAATAAACATTATTGGCTGAGATATTTCAATGAAGCGGCCAAATATTCATGTCATTAAAATTCCAGACCCCAATGTAATGGAAAAAAGACACGTCTGTTGGCACTTTATGAATAAATGCTGGGCACTATCTGTACGAAAAGAAAAATCAGAATAAAAGAATGCTAATCTCCTAACAATTGAGAAAATGTAAACACGTAGAGAGCAAAAGTACTGAAAAACTAAACATACAGTATTATATGGCACTCAGTCCTGATCTGCCAAGACACCCTAGATATATTGTGGTCTTTTGGCAACTACTTAAGGATTATTGGGCCCAAATGTATCTGTGGATAGCTGCTAAATCCTGCATGATGGTGATAGGAGTTTATTGACCTATCCAATTGAAACTCAAAATACAGATTTGTTGGTGTGCAAGATGTAATGTAAAATGCTCATTGTGAGAAACATCTATTACGCCTCCACAAAAAAACAACTAGGATTTCCATAAGCTATTACAACACAGCATCTGGTTTAGTTCAATGCTAGAGCCGCTGCCCAGAAAGCAGAGGTTGTCAGATTTGATCCTGTTGGGCCTTAAACCAGTACCCCCTTCATCACAAGGAGTTTTAGACTCAGTATCGGTCTCGTGGAGATATTTTATGAGGTGCGGGGTTTGACTCATTTAAAAGTACTTTGCATTTATCCCAGGTGTGCTCTGTTTTAAGCACGTGTCTCTCTCTGTGTTATTTGGAGGGAGGATAGATTAGATAGATATAAATACATACATACTTACTGTACATACACACAAAACCTGAGACCTTCCACTCTTCCCTTCCAGCAAAACCCTCTGGAAGGCGGTAACATCACCTTTTTGAGGTGGTAGAAGAAAAATGGTAGTTGAAGAGGTTTAGGGACCTATTCTAGTAGCTTCGATAGCAAACTCATCAAGGATTCTGAGCTGTTCTCCCAAAAAATGGACAAACATATCAAATCAATAAACAGTGGAGAACAAATATATATATATATATATATATATATATATATATATATATATATATATATATATATGTGTGTGTGTAGTCCTGTTTCCTAGTGAATACAGTACACTACCAATGCTGTGTAATCTGTTGGCTCGCAGGGCCTGAGCCTCCGCCACGGAGAGCCTGGGGCACGCGTAGGAATATTGATAACCTCTGAATTGGTGCAGCGCCTCCACCTGCGATGGCTCCCACCAGAGTGGGAGTGGTTCCTCGCAGGACAACTGTATATCACTCCACACACACAGCATGTTAAATAACCAATGACATTACTATCGGAACCAGCAGTATGCATATATCACCAGGTGTCCCTCCCTAGAGGAGACACTAACTACCGCGTCTCGCAGGACGCTACTCCCCTTCACCGGGTTCTCCCACCCTGTGTCCAGTACCCACACTCAATGTTCCCCCACCCTCAAGTGAGATATATGTGTGTGACTGCGCAGACACTATGTCCTGATATAATATGTGGTATAGTTGGTGCACTTGATGATGATGTTACCTGCCGAGTACTCCAATGCCCGGGCCTGCCAAGGAACTTCACAAAGGATCAGACGACGGTTGAAGACTGGAACTACCTTCCGGGGCGATCCCACCCGGTCGGCTGCGGCTGCTGCTGCGGAGGTCTGAGCCCAAACCTCTGACCAGATACTGCAACTGTCTCTGTATTTATGCTGCTCCGATGCACAGTAAAGGGGTCTGTAACCTGACTGGGGCCAGTCCCTATATCTGCTCCACTCTACGGGGACTCCGGGCCTAACTGGGCTGAGGTATAAGGTCTAGTGCAGGGGCAATTGGCCTCCCCCCACCTTGAGCTCTTTCTCCTTCCTCCTCCCACTCGGTTCTGCCCAACGTGCTCCCCCTGCGCAACCTCTAACCTTCTTCCCGATATTCCGGCCACCCTATTGGTTCCCTAACATCATCTGGTCTCGCAGTGCCTGCTGGGACTCGTAGTCCCGTACGCTCCACCCTATAGGAGCCTTCCCTTTTTCGTGGGCTTACAACCTGTGGCCGCCCTAGCCACCTCCACGGCCCGCCACGCCTGCGCGAGCATTCAACATGGTGGCGCCCTAATACTGCGGAGCCTCCGGTACGCCGGAGCGCCCCCCCCCCCCCGCACTGCTGCAACCTCTCCTACGTTCCTCACACCTAAGCAATGGGGTGAGTCTGGGGAGCCTGGCTACATATGTAACTCTGTTTCCCCCACCCAATCTCACATAGAGCCTCTCTGAGGGAAACTGAGACCGGTTACATGGCTTAGTGTGGTGCATACCTGCTGGTAACAGGGGGCCTTGGGTCTCCCGCATGATGTTATAGGGGAAAAAAAGGACAGGCTTCTGGGGTCTTGCCCAAAAAGTACTCACAGGTGCAGCGCCTCCATCTCGTACTGCCCCCAGGTGTATGGAGTGAAGTCCATGCAGAAGAATCTCTTCCCCCTACTCCTAATAGACTTCACTCTTAGGCAGGAGGTATATAAAACACAGGATTCTTTATTTGGTCTTTCTGAATTCAGCAGCCTCAGATGATAGCAGTTATTAGGGTATCCACCCTCAGGATGTCCCTGGATCCACTCCGAGCCAAAGAGCACAGAGAGTGGTCCTTGTTCTTCCCTTATCCCCTTGTGGGATAAGAGGTATTGGTTTCCCACCGCCCCCCTAAGGGAGGGACTCAAACTGCCAGAGCCCTGACAGCTTAGTTGGGTAAACCTTGCCCCTCTCACGGTAGAGGCAGACTGGCTAAATCAGGAAGTACAATGCATTAAGTACAGATCCAGTAAGCACCACCCTTGTGCCTCTAATTGGACACAAGGCCTGATGACACTACCTTCTCTGACTCACTGCACTGCATGTGTAGGGAAAACCCATGATTACTCCTGGAAAACCTACCCTTACTAAGCTTTACTGCCAGGAGGAGGACAGAATAATAGCCCAAAACCTATCAGGGCTACATTATATATATATATATAATCAAAAAATAAATAGATGATACCGTTCTGTGGCTAACGAAATGCTTTTATTTGTGCGAGCTTTCGAGATACACTGATCTCTTCTTCCGGCGATGTTACAATGAATGAAGCAAAAGGTATACTTAAAAACAGTGTCTCTTGGAATGTTATATGTGCTGGTCCTTCCCTCGGTGTTCCAACATTCCAAGAGACACTGTTTTTAAGTAATTCTTGCTTCATTCATTGTAACATCGCCGGAAGAAGAGATCAGTGTATCTCGAAAGCTCGCACAAATAAAAGCATTTCGTTAGCCACAGAACGGTATCATCTATTTATTTTTTGATTATTGAAGCTCGGCTAACACGGTACTGATACCTCTACATGAATATATATATATATATATATATATATATATATATATATATATATATATTATATATACATATTATATATATAATCCCCACATGTATTAAGGTTATGTTGGGTAAAAAAAAGTGACTAAAACCCTCCACAGTAAAGCATAAAGCAACTGTAAATATTCCTGTATATTCATTTGCATGTCTTAGGCAGGTCTGCAACCCTGTCTTTCACCATTATCACCCAGCACACAGCACTTCCACTGCAGCAGGGGATTCTGGGAAATGACATGCAAATGAGCACACAGTGCCACCTTTTATCTCATGCTCACATTACATAAGCAACCCTTAGCCAATGCATGCTGCTTTAAACACAACTTTTAAGCAAGGGCTTGGGAGATGCAAAGTCAGTAAACCCACTCACAAACATGTTTCAACCTTGATGGGTATCATCAGTGTGAGGTTGGCTGCTGACATTTGCTCAGATGAGATTAAAGAGTAGGTAATCACCACATTTATTAAGGTTATGGTGGGTAAAAAAAAGTGACTAAAACTCATGTAATGTGAGCATGAGATAAAAGGTGGCACTGTGTGCTCATTTGCATGTCATTTCCCTGAATCCCCTGCTGCAGTGGAAGTGCTGTGTGCGGGGTGATAACGGTAAAAGACAGGGTTGCAGACCTGTCTAAGACATGCAAATGAATATACAGGAATATTTACAGTTGCTTTATGCTTTACTGTGGAGGGTTTTAGTCACTTTTTTTACCCACCATAACCTTAATAAATGTGGTGATTACCTACTCTTTAATCTCATCTGAGCAAATGTCAGCAGCCAACCTCACACTGATGATACCCATCAAGGTTGAAACATGTCTGTGAGTGGGTTTACTGACTTTGCAGCTCCCAAGCCCTTGCTTAAAAGCTGTGTTTAAAGCAGCATGCATTGGCTAAGGGCTGCTCATGTAATGTGAGCATGAGATAAAAGGTGGCACTGTGTGCTCATTTGCATGTCATTTCCCAGAATCCCCTGCTGCAGTGGTAGTGCTGTGTGCTGGGTGATAATGGTTAAAGACAGGGTTGCAGACCTGTCTAAGACATGCAAATGAATATACATGAATATTTACAGTTGCTATATATATATATATATATATACATACACATACACATATACAGTGCTTGACAAATCACCCAAAAATCCACTCGCCACCTAGCCCTGCCCATAGCCACGCCCCTAGTCCCGCCCCCCAAAATAACAATTAGCCCTCGTTAGGTGCGTGTGTGTGTGTGACTAGTTTCCTGCACCCATTAACCAGTGTCTGGATGCCCCCGCTTCACAATATCTAAAGCAGCCATCCCGCCTGGGATCTTACCTGATCCGCAGTCCCTCAATGTCCAGGTACCCGCATTCCCGCAATGTTATATGTTGGAGGGGAGGTGTTCCCTACCTGTCTTCTGGGTTAGGGGGGATTCCGATTGTCTCCCACGTGAAGCTTGAGTGTAGGTATATTTTAATTAAGACATATAGGGTAAACTTAGATATCCAGATCCAGAGTGTGGGAGACAGAGAGGAGAGAGAGAGAGAGAGAGAGAGAGACACGCAGACAGAGAGGAGAGAGAGAGAGAGAGAGAAAGAGAGAGAGAAAGAGAGAGAGAAAGAGAGAGAGATAGAGAGAGAGAAAGAGAGAGAGAAAGAGAGAGAGGAAGAGAGAGGAAGAGAGAGAGGAAGAGAGAGAGGAAGAGAGAGAGAGAGGCACAAAGACAGAGAGGGGAGAGAGAGAGGCACACAGACAGACAGGGGAGAGAGAAACAGAGAGAGAGGCACACAGACAGAGAGGGGAGAGAGAGAGAGAGAGAGAGAGAGAGGCACACAGACAGAGAGGGGAGAGAGAGAGAGAGAGCCACACAGACAGAGAGGGGAGAGAGAGAGAGAGAGAGGCACACAGACTGAGAGGGGAGAGAGAGACAGAGAGAGAGGCACACCGACAGAGAGGGGAGAGAGAGACAGAGAGAGAGGCACACAGACAGAGAGGGGAGAGAGAGACAGAGAGAGAAGCACACAGACAGAGAGGGGAGAGAGAGACAGAGAGAGAGGCACACAGACAGAGAGAGGGGAGAGAGAGACAGAGAGGAGAGAGAGAGAGACACAGACAGAGAGAGGGGAGAGAGAGACAGACAGAGAGAGGGGAGAGACAGATACGGAAGAGGGGAGAGAGAGACAGACAGAGAGAGGGGAGAGAGAGAGACGGAAGAGGCGATAGAGAGAGGCGGAAGAGGGGAGAGAGAGAGACGGAAGAGGGGAGAGAGGAAGAGAGAAGAGAGAGAGGAAGAGAGAAGAGAGAG